>NC_056725.1:814288738-814393738 GCF_019279795.1 Protopterus annectens
TTGGGTAATTGAGCAGACCAATTGGCCCCAAGAAATCTTAGTGCCATCACTATGTTTTTTCATTATATACCTGCTGTCTTAAGCCTGAACAGGTTGAAAATGACAGTCAGGCCAGTGTACTTACCAGGTTACCAAAATGATAACACGTTACATCTGCCTCTGCATTTCTTTCTAGAACCTGCAGTTCATTTTGCTATATTTTTCCTGTTAGAAGCCACAGGGTAGCTTATACACAAGGGTCTTAGCCCATCATCTTATCTGGCAACTGCAGTAATTAACAATGCAACTACTGTTAGTGCAAGATTCCTTGTGCTGCTGATTTATATAATGTACATGGTTACTCTCTCCCCAATACAGCATTAAGACCTTCTTTGTGTTATCTTTCAAAGTGTTGTCCTTTACTGCTTTGGTGATGTCTCTCTACTGTACTGTCTAGCTTTTTAAGGCTTTTGTGTAATTGCACTTTTGTAGTAATTACTGTTTACTTTTTTGTATATTTCACACTGAAAATGGTTTATGTGAATGATTCTCTTTTGTGTGCAGTAGTATTAATCCTAGCATTCAGTCAGTAAAAAGAGGAAAATGTGCTGCATTCTGATAACTTCACTGTAATACACAGAGTTATGTGGGTGTCTGAATGTATATGTTTTTGTCCAGTACCCCATTTTTTATTAAGATTCCTCCCCATCCAGTAAGCCTGTCCACCTTCCATATTACAGCTCAATTTCAACATTTATTTTTCCCTCTGGAGGTATAGGCTGAGCACCGGGAGTGCTACTCTCATCTGCAGGTTCCAGTATTTTTGTTATTGCTGGCCTAACTCCAAACGTATGTGGCTAGCACACACGCTACAAGTGGCTAGGCTCAGGAAACTACTGTGTGCTCTGCTCCCCTCCCAGCCTCAGGGCAGGCACTAAACCATCTATCCCACACCTCAGCCTGATGTATTAATCTCCCTGGCTCCAGCCTCCACTAGAGCTCAAACAGATAGATGTCAGCATGTATTCCATTCCCATGACAGGAACACCTCATCATCCAAGCCAAGTCTGTCAAGTGCCCAAGTCGCTAAATGAACCCAGGTTGCCTGAGTCAAAGTCAGGGCTTTATCCTCCTAAGCCACTAGAGCAGCAGGTGTATGGAAGTATTAGGATGGATATCAGCAGTACATTATGGTTGATAATGGTTCTTCTATGTAGACCATCTCACTTCATGACTTGTGCCTAACAACAGAGACAGTGCCTATAAGGATACAGTCAGATCGGATGTAGCATGTAAGAGAGAAACCAGACTAGTAGAACTGCATGTAAGAAATTTAGAGCTGTAATGAAGTAATGGCATACACACTGTAAGATGGGAAAGTGGTGTTCCAAAAACATATATATATATATATATATATATATATATATGTATGTATATATATATATATATATATATATATATATATATATATATATATATGTGTGTGTGTGTGTATATTAGTACAATATAAAACAGTTGCATCATGGTGCTAGGGCAGTGATCATACCTATCATCTGTCCAGATTTTCACAGAATGTCCAGATTTTTGCCTCATATTTTTGGTCTGTTCGTCATACAATTTCTGGTTTTCTGGCAAATCACTGAGGATTGAAATCACTAAATAATGACATACATTTGACTTTCAGACTTCATATCCTTTGGAAAATGCATGCTAACACAAATCCTAATATTTTTGCTCTTTATAAACGCAATAGTTAAATTCTGTCCAGTATATATGGGCCTTTACTCCCCTATTATTTTAGGCTTTCTTCAAATTTCTTGCAGTAAGAAGTATGGTAGTGATACTTAAGAACAGGGGAATTATATGATAACTTGAGACAGTGTTTCAAAAATGCTTAGGAAATGCTTTTTCAATGACATGGATATCCAGAGTGGACATGTAACCAAATTAAAGTATGTACAGAGTAAACACAAATGGGTTATTTGTAAGGGAGGCATAGAATTACCAGCCAGAACAATGGTTATCGGTGCACTGTAAGAGGAAAATAAGACAGATTAGGTAGGTCCGTAACTATATTTCCAAAAACGTTTGTTTCTATGCATTCCCCCGGGTGCTTTTTCAGTATCTGTATTTTATGCTGTACTTCAAGGCAGCAATAGTTCTCACTGAAGGTTATCACATACTTGATGAATTAAGCATGGTTTATTATTGTTGTTGACATCTGTGTGGAAAATCTATGACATTTTGGGTGGATAATTAAAAAGTAAAACTAAAATAAAACAAGTTCCTCCCATAACACAGTAGATGAACAAGCAGCTGTGGAATGTGAGGAGGCCTTTCCTGTGCCTGCTGAGTCATTCATTCCATTGTTATCACTAGCCTTCCTGTCAGCAAATCAGTAGCACATTCAGTGCAAGAATGAAAAGGCGATTCCTATCCAGTAGGGAACCTAAGCGTAGCATGTGATGTCACACACTTTTTTAGACCACAGATGCCTCAGAGCACAAAAGTTATCTAGGCTATGCCTTGGTCCTTGGGGATAGCAGCAGTGTTCTTGCTTCCCATCTCCATTATTTCCACAGAATACATGCACAGCCTCCCTCTATGTACTGCAGTAAGGAATCCTGCATTTTAGAAGTTCCCAGCGATACAACGAGAACACATAACTGCCAATAGTCTATTTTTATACTGATAAAACAATGCACATTTATTTGGGATTACTAACACAATGCTGCTACTTTGATGGGATGTTTTTCAACTATTTGACAAAAGCATTTGTTATTTATTATTTTATTCACTCATAGTTCTTTACCTTAAGTAATGCAGAGTTCAGGGTAACATAGAAACAAAATCTGATGAGAGATAACTGCTTGGCCCACCTAGTCTGCCAAATTTCCTATTATTGGGTAAGATTAAAATCCCTTTGTTTCTCACCATCATAAAAATAGTTTTATGTCGTTCTCATGCATTCCTATTTTTGAACTACTACCCCCTCAGAAAGATTGTTCCATCCATCAACTACCTTTTACAATGATATATTATGTCTTGGAATATCCCCTGACCTGTGCCCACCTTGTAACTTTAGCTTGTGGCCATATAAGTCCCATTTTTGCTGAGAGACCATGCAGGTCCTCATAAAACAGGAAACGTTAAAGATTTGACTTTTTTTTCCCATTTAAGTGCTTTACACTTGCAATCATCTAAAAGGTGATACAGTCTGACAGACCTGCTTCATCAAGTGCAGGAAAGGTATACAACATCCTACGAGTTTGTACAAAAATCTGTATGGCAGGATGGCAAGGCATGTAAGTGTATGTATTCACAGATATTAATGTACTTTCAGGGGCACAAATTAATGCACTCCCAGGAGCAGTCTGTCAAATGCTTTTCAAGGGTTCAGTACTAGGTCCTATCTTCTCACTTTTCAAAATTACATTATATCTGTCATTTATCACTCCAACACTACCCTTTATGGTATTACAGCAATATAAGTTACAATGACCCTGACTTCATTAGCCTACAAATCAAGTTACAGATTAATTTTAATATACTCTGCAAATGGATAACCAGTGGTCAACTTACACTATTTTTTTCTAAAACTGCTTCCATGTGTTTCAGTCCAAATCAGAAACAGGCCAGCTCCAGGCAATGAATGATCCACACCAGTAACAATAACTTGATTCAACAAGAAGATCATTACAAATAACTTGGCCTCATTCTGGATCCTTCTCTTACTTGCAAACGGTGCACGAACATTATATGCTCCAACGTTACACATCAACTGAAAGTTGCTACTCAGTCTCACGTCATTTGGCTCTATCAGCATGTGCTGCTAGTGCTAAACATGTATTCATACCTAGACGTGAGTAAGAAATATCCCCCTCATTGTCCTCATTTCCCCTCAAAATAGTCAGTGACCAAAAAAAAAAAAACACAGTAAATGCCATTTCTCTCAGATAAAAGAACATCAATATCAGTACACTATTTAAAAGAAAGCAGGCTGGCTTCCTGTCACTGGTTAGGCTCAACCCCCCCACTCTCTTTTCTCATGTTTAAATTACTACATGAACTACACTGTCCCTCTCTTAAAAATAAGCTTATTCTGTGTTTCCCACTCTCTACAACCTTCAGACCGAAAATAATAATGTCCCTAACCTTACAAAGACACCCAAAATCTCAAAGCAATCAGTGTAATTTTTTTTTTTACTAAAATTGCTTCAGCTAATTCAAATCAAAATTTCTTCAAAAAGAATTATATTACCTTTCTTTTCAGGCAGCAATTCCACAATAACTTTTAGACTTACCACTTACTTTATCGGCAGTAGTTAACAAATTTATAGACGTCCTCACCCACCTATTTTATCCTTTTCCAGATTCAGCCTTTATGAGCTTTCTAAAGCTCTTCTTATATGAATTCTGTGGCATCTCATAGAAACAGGCATTTAGTCTGGTATACTACAGAGTTGCTATTATATCCAAGAAAATGCTTGGCAAATGGATTCCTCTCCAAAAATATTTATTGCAGATAATCCAAATCACACGAAAAGCAAACAAAAACTCCACAAAGTCAAGATTAAGCCACCATAAGCACTTTCGTCCCCAAAAGTACACATTAACATGGAAGTTCATCAGATTCTTATAGTGGCTTAATCCTCACTTGGTGGAGTTTTTGTTTGCTTTCCATGTGATTTGGATTATCTGCAATAAATATTTTTGGAGAGGAACCCATTTGCTGAGCGTTTTCTTGGATTTTGTGTTTTTTGGACTTTTTTGTTTCGTTTCTAGAGTCGCTATTATACAGTTTTAAATCATCGCGTTTTAAGCCACATTACTATCTGCTAGTAACATAGGAGTATCATTATAAACTCCTTCCCTTTGAAATTGATGATTTATGGAACTTTTATTTGTTTACTGCATTTGAATGTAGGTATAAAATGTTTATTTATAAAAGTATACCTCACTGTGAAACTGTTCTACTTTTCTGCCTTATGCCCAGGTCATGACTAAAAAGTGTCCCAGGTCCTGTCCGCTTACCAGGTTAGCAAATAAATAAATAAATGTATACATAAAAATAAATAAAATGTTTAAGACCATGGCAAACCTAAAGTCATCACCTCTAATGGCTTACTATGAAAAAATATATCCCTAAGAGAAAACTATTTGCTTCCAAGGTTGATGCTTTATCTGCATTTGCTCATTTCTGAGATTTCAAGGCATGTTTCTGTAGACAGGTAATTTTATAGTAGCTTTTTTATTCACATTTTAATAGCCAGGTTGTCCATTTGGTTTGTGGTCAATTTACCATGGAGGCCTGAGGAGAAATGTCTCCTAGAAGACTATGCAATATTAACAAAAATATACATTTGTGACAAAACTGCATCTCGAAATTTTGATATGTGCCATAAATATCACAGTTTTGGTTAATATACATAGCTTTAGCACAACAGCGTTACTACTATTTGCAGATTATGCATTCAGTATTGTCATTGAAATTCTCTGCAGCCTGCAGAAATTTATGTATTTATTTATTTTCCATTTGTTTATCGGGTTAGTCCGACTGGACACAAGGTGACCATTTTCAGCGGAGGCCCGGGGAGAAAAGCTCTAGATACATAGTAAAAAATTATATAAACATAGTTATTTTGTACAAAGAGCATAGAATATATAAAAGGAGTAAAATCAGAGTTTTACAAATGATGCAGCATACAGTGGTTAGAATATTGAGAAACAATTAAGATATTATACAACAAATATACAATTGATTGAACATAAATTCAAAAAGAAGTTTCCATAGAGAAACAGAGTCAAAAACTAGAAATCATAACTATAAAGGTGGCCTAAACATCTGGTTCACAGTACACTGCATTAAATGAAACTACAGAGTATACCTGTGATCTAGGGATGATGAAAGTCAGGAAAAGGGGAAATTAGTCGGGTTCTGTACAGGAACATATCCAAGTTCTGAATAGGAGATCTTTTAGTACAGATTTGAAGGTATGTTTACTATTTAAACATCTAATGTCAGGGGGTAGAGACTTCCAGGCCTTAGCAACTGCATAGGAATAAAGAGATTGGCCTAAGCTATGTCAGCAATTGGTAACAGTCAGTAGGGCGGTATTGAAAGATCTTAGTTGACTCACAGTATTATGGAAGGTGAGCAGACCAGAGAGGGCAGGTATTTTACGTGGTCGGTATAGCAGTTGATGGTTCAGGAGAAGTTGATTGCTAGGGAGTTCTAACCATCCTAGTTGTCTTAGGGAGAGGCAATGGTGAGAACGAAACGTAGCACTGGTTGCAAATTTTAAGATTTTATTGTAGCAGGTAGATAGTTTTAGAAGGTCAGATTTGTTTAGGTTAGTTAGAACTGGGGAAGCATATATTAAGGTGGAGAGTAGATGGGTATGAGAGATAATGATTCAGGATTCCTGTGTGAGGAATCTCTTGCAGCAATAGAGTGAACCTAGTTTTTTATGAACTTTGGCAACTTTTAGTGTTATATGTTTATAAAATTTTAGGTTTTGGTCAGTAGTTACACCTAGTAGCTTGGCTTGAGTTACTGGTGTGATAAGGGTATTGTTAGAGGATGTTATTGACAATGACGAGGTAGGGGTGAAAGTTTTGGATGGGTGGAAGATCATGAGTTGGGTCTTAGATGGGTTTAGTATGCGTTGGGAGGAATTTAGCCATTTTTCTATAGTAGTGAAGACTTCCTGGGTTCTATCTTGGAGTAACTGTAGAGAGGAGGCTGAGCAAATAAGGGTGGTGTCATCAGCATACTGTACTATATTAGTTTGTTGGGTGGCCAAGGGGAGGTTATGGGTAAAGATGGAAAATAGTAAGGGACCAAGAATGGATCCTTATGGAACACCTTGTCCCACTGGGAGGAGAGGGGAGAGGGAGTTATGCTATTTAACAGCTTGTTGCCGGTGGGACAGATAATTTTTAAACCACAGTAGAGAGGAGTTATCCAGCTTAAGCTCAGAGAGTCGATAGTAATTTGCAGTGGGATACCATGTCAGATGCCTTTGACAGGTCTAGGAAGACAACAGATACTAAGTTACTGACATTTCTTTGTTGGTTGACGTGGTCGGTAAAGGATATAAGGGCAGAGGTGGTACTATGGTTTGGCCTAAATCCATTTTGGGAATTTGCTAGCAGGTTATATTGAAGAAGATGATTCAGTAGTTGGGTGTGTACACATTTTTCTAAGATTTTTGATAGGGGAGATAGTATAGCTATGGGGTGATAATCGCTAAGTTCTGTTGAGGAACCACCTTTGTGTAGGGGGACGACGTAAGAAATTTTCCAGAGAGAGGGGACAGTGTGTTCAGCTATGGATCTATTGATGAGTATGGAAATAGGATAGGCTATGGCAGAGGCAGCAATCATGAGGCAATCAGTGGGGAGTTTATCAGCAGTGAGATTGGTGGGTTTCATTTTGGCAAGGTGTTTACGAATTAGGTCAGTTGGAACTGGTTTAAGAGAGAATTGGGCATTGTTCTTATGGTGACAGTTTTGTATTTGGGGGTATTTGTAGTAGTAGTGGGGAAATTGTTGAATAACTTTTGGATGTTGGAGGTGAAATAGACATTAAACTGGGTTGCAATATCATTGTTGTCACCCTCAGTGTTAGGGGTTGTGGAGGTGATTTTGCCTGGTTGGAGAATTTGATTGATTGCGGACCAAAATTTTTGTGGATTATTGTAGTGAGTTTTTTGTAGCTGGATATAATAACTTTTTTTGTCATTACATATTTGTTTTTTTGCTTTGTTTCTGAGCTCTAAGAAGTATTGTCAATTTGTACTTGTTTTGTTGGTACACCAGTCTGCCCAAGCAATGTCTCGTTGTTTGAGTAGGGATCTTGTGTCCTTTGAGATCCAGGGGGCTGGGTTGGATTGAGTACGAATTATACGCTGTGGGGCAATAAGATTAAGGATACCTAAGAAGGTAGTATTAAAGTACTCCACGGCTTTATCTAATGGTAGAGTTTTAAGGGGTGACTAATTTATTTTTTTAAGGTGTTGATAAATTGGTCTGGTAGGAAATTTTTGGAACTACGGATAGAAAGGAGGATGGGGGGTTTATGGCTTTTGTGAGCTGTCTTAGTATGAATGTGGGTAGGTGATCACTGAGGGAGTCGGGTAATATACTAGACATATTGGCAGATGAAGGCTTGTTGGTTAGGATCCAGTCTAATATGGATTCTTTTTTGGTGGATTTGTCTATATGGGTGGGGTGTTGGATACGTTGTGTGAAGTTAAATAGGTTTAAGTGGTACTTTGGGGGGGGGTGCCATGATAGAGGCCCAATCAATGTTGAAGTCCCCAAGGACAAGTATCTCCTGAGGGAGGGCGGTGGAAGTCCAATGTAAAATGGACTCTAGAGTGGCAGTGTTGTTGCCTGGTTGTAAGTAGACACCTATAATGTTGAGTTGTTTCTGCTGGTTTAATTTTATATTTGCAAACAGGGTTTCTGCATAGCCGAAAGTGGGAATATCTTTATGTATTTGTTGGAGAGTAAGGGTGTGCCTGTAAAGTAGGGCAATGTTCCCACCTCTTTTAGCTATTCAATCACATCTAAGGATATTGTAGCCAGGAGGGGCTATGGTGGTATCTTTGATGTGGGGCTTGAGCCAAGTCTCGGTTAGGAGTACAATGTCAGGGTTATAGAAGGATATTGATATATGTAGCTCTTCAATTTTATTCATGATGCTGTGGATGTTTATACTGAGTATTAAGAGGTCAGAGGGTTTTTCCTTGCAAGGGATATTAGGCCCATGCAGGTTTGTGGCAGTGGGTGTAGTAGTGGAGGGGCCTGGGTTAGGGTGGATATCGCCACTGAGTGCAAGTTGGTTAGTAGCAGTGGTCAGTGTGTGTAGTTAACTGGCGATCATATTATGTATGAGTAAGCTGGGTAGTTTTTTATAATTAGTTTCTTTGTAGGTGAGCTTGGTGAGATCAAAGGGGTGTGGTTGAAGATGGTAGGTGAAATGTATATGCGATTATAGTGGTGAGCGTTTGAAAAGGTTAGTGTGGGGGAGTTTAGGTGATTGTGGTTGGTGATAGTGGAGTGGTATGAAGTTAGATGGTAGCCCAGGGAGAGGAGAACTGCTAAGAAAATAGAAGGTGCAAGCATGGTGATAGTTGAAGGGGTAGTATATGTGGAATTAAGTTATCTGGTTTGGGAGATATTAGAGGGAGAAAGGTAGTGTGATGTGGCAGAGCACCACAGAACAAATTAATGAGCAGGTGGTGAAAGGAAAGCGAGGGGGGAGTGGTTGGAGGATGATGCGCTAGGTTGGTGGGAGGTGTTAGGGAAGTCAGGTAATTGTGGTTATGAATAAATTTGGGTATAGGTGGGGCGGGTGGGATAAGGGGGCAGGGTGCAGAGTGAAGTGAGCTTGAGCGATAGCGAGGGCGAACAGAGCAGGCTGAATCAACTCCACAAGGTAAGGAATTCAGCAAAGAACTGAAACAGTGAACTAAAGTAGGTAAGGTACTGGTTAAAGTGCAATTATATTTAACTGTGACTGGCAACAGCACTGCAACTTTCATGGGCAGTAGCTAACAGTAAATCAGGAGGAAAGTCAGGGTTGACTGTTAATTAAGGGATGCTGTTAATTTTAAGTCAGTTGCAAAGAAAAAGGGGGGGAGGTTCTGTAGCAGACCTTAACATCCGTGCACACTACTCACTCAGAGCAACAAATAAGATACTTTAATGAAAAAAAAAACACCTACAGGTTTTAATAACTAGTGCAGCTCTGTAGTGGAAGATGATCTGGCAGGCAGTAGACCACCGCAGTTTCAGATCACAGAGTACAGACCCGAGGGAGAGGCAAAGCAGCAGAGTAATATTTTCAGTAAAAATGCAGCAGGTATATTTAAGCACTGTAAAAGAGAGCAGAGATATAGGGGTTCAGGGGAGGTGAGTAGAACCTCTGCAAATGGGGAGTGGGCAGTTTTAAGCAGAGCAGAAAATACTGGGTAACAACTACACAGACTAGTCATGTTAGGCTAGTCATGCTATAGAAGAAATGAAAACAGTATTTAGCCCTCTTTTATCAATGGTATGTTAAGGAATATTTAAAACACACCAATGTAGTCCCAGTTACAGAGTAGTTCACCAGAAATGCCTAACAGTAGTTAGATAATGTGTTAGACAGTGATTATATTCCTTAGTACTTAGTTCAATAGTATTTCAGCATCATATAGCTCTTGTTATAGATATAAACGATTCATATCTTCCCATACAATCATTAGTTAAAGATGGTAATATGTCGGCATACTTCCAAACTCATTTTAGGTCAAAATGGTTCTGAAACACATTACAGCAGCTTTACAGTAGCAGAAATATGAGGCAAAAAGTTAATGTATCACTAGGAGTCTTCTGCAGGGTCACCACATAAACACTACATAAGTAGCTTCTGTTACAAGTCAAAAACTAGATGATATTGCAGTTATATTCAGTAAATTAAGTTCAACAAGTGAATTTCAGTACTTACAGAGAGAAGCAGGAAGTGCACGGAACACCAGGACAGAGCAGTGCCAGTTACCAGGATTCACAAAATGGCTCCCAAGCAGGTGGGAGAAGTGTTTTTAAAAGCTCTGATCAGGTGATGGGTGTGGGTGGGACAGAGGAGTTACCAGGATTCACAAAATAGCTCCCAATCAGATGCGATAAGTGGGGATAATTTCTTTTGTAATCTACTGAATTCTTATTTTTATTTAATTGAGACAGAAAAAGGCTCAAAAATACTATTTCCTAGGCTAGAAAAAATAGGATTAATGTGGGAAACACTATGTGTGTATAAGGAAAAGGTCTGTGAACTTAATTTTTGTGCTCATTTAGCATAAGCATTTAACCAAGTTTGTAGTGTATTCACAGGACTTAGATTTTGAGAAGGAAGATAATTCCAGATATGCCCAAATGAGTTTTTAAATAGAACATCGTCATATAAATAATGACTTCCAGTGGTTTTTATAAGTAAACTATGGCACAGTTTTTACATTTCTAAAAGGATGCTAGGGCAATGTGAATTAAAGGTTTGGGGGTATGGTTTTAGGATAAAGGAATTTATGTGTGTTTATTAATAAATAATAATCTAGCTTGTTCCTGAAAGATGATCACTTTAGTGCATGTAGAACAGTACAGTGAACATTCATTGGTGTACAAGATGGTATAAATGTTGTTGTTTTATAGTGGGTTTGTTCTACTTTACAATGGAGACCTGCTGAGCCAGGCACAATATTTCACAGGAGAGGTGGTGGTGCAGTAGGCATCCTAGGGTAGGCCTATGGGTCACTAAGTCACCTTTAATAGCAAGTGGACAGATATGTGCACCCACAGGTGGAGGGCATTGTGAATCCATGTGGTGACACAGGTAGCCTGCCCTCCACCCCCATACAGGTGTCACATTAGGAACTATAATTTTAACTATACATAAAAATGTAAGAGCAGAAACTCCCCAGTGTCTGCCTGTGATGGTCTCACCAGATGGCTCTTACCCCAGAGAATCTAGAGAACCACCATGGAGGGTAAGCAAAAAATTGTTTATTTTTGGAATTGCTGAAAGGTTATTTAACAAATGTATCCATACTGATATTGCTTACTGAAATTAGAAAGGTGTCTTCATGAAAAGAATATACTGATAAGTCCTGTTTAAATACATCATATTAATTGTATTGCAAGACCATTAACCCAAGCTGTTTTTATGACATAAGGAAGGTTGATAAAAGTACATTTAAAGCTGGTAAATTCGCAGGGTATTCTGAGCTTAAAATGAACAACCTGCTGACATGCTGAAATGGTAGAAGGCACTACTTTACAAAAGTGAACTAATAATCATTTTTGAATTTTAGAATTTATCCTTTGCAATAAAACAGTAAATCCTGCAGTACGCCAGATGCCTGGCAAAAAATGTTCTTTGACATCAAAACAGAACTGCGCTGTTTGTACAACATAAGAGCTGATAAGATTGGCAACTTGAGAAATCTTGCTAACTAGTGTTGAATCAAAAAGGGTGTTGTTGGAAACATATTATAAGGCATGGTGTTGGTGTTTCAGCCAATACTGGTGAATTCTGTGAAACACTGCTTCATGGATGGTTCACTAAGGTAATTTTCAAATATTACTTTCACTAATCGGTTATTAATAGAGCTGTAAGACAATTATTTCAGAATTGTATACTTTGAGGTACTGAAAGAATTGTATGCAAAACTGAACATCTGCAAGCCAGGTGTTGTCTGTTGTAGTATTTTAACCCAAAGCAGCACAAGCTAAGGCATACTCATCCTTAAGCATATGTGAAATAGCAACTATATAGGCGACTGACCGGGGGAGGGGGCACCCTTTTGCACTTTACTTATTTACTTGTTTTTAAGAAAAGTAATATGGCAGCAACATTTCTGCATTTCTTTACTATAAAAAAAAAACAAATAAATAAAGGACGGATAGATGTCCTATACCTCTCAACTGTACCACCAGCCACACCTCTCAATGGTCCAGTATTTGTCAAAAAAATGCTACATTTACAACAGAGAGGATGTATCTGGGGGACTTAGAAGAGAAAATCTAACAAAAGAGTGACAATTTCTGAAGAAATGTATCAAGATATTTGATATGGGAAACGTGAATTCAGTAGTAGGAACTCGGAGAGTATTTACATATTATTCTCCATAGTACAACAACTGATCTAGACAAGACAAAATTTGTATTTCACAGGAACATATGCATTTAATTGAGTACTTTGACACACA
The DNA here is from genome assembly GCF_019279795.1 of Protopterus annectens. Classification (NCBI taxonomy): domain Eukaryota; kingdom Metazoa; phylum Chordata; order Ceratodontiformes; family Protopteridae; genus Protopterus; species Protopterus annectens. The sequence goes on from NC_056725.1 coordinate 814,301,473, forward strand.
TCCAATAGCTATTTCAGATCATGCAACAATAACAGATAAAAATGCTGGGTAATGAAGTAGAAATGAGACACTGATGCTTCTCACCCATTTGCTGAAAAGAGATGGATTTAAGGAATGGATAGTGATAATTATTTGAGAGATATTAGGGAATATAGAAATTTCTCCAGAAGTTATAACCTATGAGTGGGATAAAATGAAAGTGGAATTCAAAAATAGGGTAGAAATAAAAGAAAAAGAGACATGATTTAAGAAGTAAAAAGAATTATTAAAAGGTACTGACAGACGTTAAAGTATTTCAGAATAAGGGGAATCTCACATAATAAGAAGGCGTGCAATTGCAGAGTGCTAAAGAGAAAATAAGGGAGTATCTAGAAAATATGCATGAATTAACAAAGTTTAATCTTAAGCAATTGTTTTTGATAATACCTCCAGAGCACAAAAACTTTTAGCACAACAGCTTTGGCAACAGAAAGTAGAAAGGGTTGTTGTTAAACTAGGGAGACTATAACAAGAAAAATAATCAGAGATTCTGTAGCAATTTTAGAGATATTTTAGAAATTTTATGAACATTTGTATAAAGCAGAGGAATGTGAAAAATGAAGAAAAAGCACAAATGGAAATATTTATGGAAGACTTGGCTATGCCAAGGTTAGAGGTAGATAAGGCTTAACAACTAACAACTAATCAAATGTAAATAATAATAATAATAATAATATAGGAGGAGATGAGATAAAACAGTGATCTATAATCATTCTGCAGGAAAATGTCCAGGAATAGAAGGTATTCCTGGGGAAGTTTGGAAGCTAGGAAGGAAGAAAGTGATAAAGATCTAGCAGGTTTTATTTTAACATTATTTTAAAAGAAGGGAAGCACCAACATCCTGGAAAAAGCAGTGGTGGCTGTAAGAATTAAAGAAGATAAAGACCCATCAGACCCAACTTTATATAAAGACGCTTTCTGGATGACGTCATTATTTTTTGGGTGGACACTTAGTGAAAGATTACATCAATTTTTCCAATATATAAATGGTACCACTCATTTTTTTAAAGTTTACAATGGAAATGGATTCAGACAAGGTTAACTTTTTAGATGTCTCCAGCATGAAAAATAAACTGACACAAAGGTTCAAGTCCACACTTTATAGGAAACCTACTTATTCTAATTCCCTTTTATACTTTAATAGTTGGCATCCCATTTACCAAAAAAGGGCACTGGTTAAGGGCCAGTGTGTGAGACTGGCCAGGATGGTCAGTGAGGACTCATATTTTAAAGACACGTTTAACAAATTGAGGATGATGTTTTAACAAAGGGGTTGCCCTGAGTTGTTCCTAACTGATATATTTTTTGGAAATTGAGAGTACTGTGTCTATTTAAAGGACCACTACAGGCAAATAATGAAAAAAACAGACATAAAAAACATAAAACAGAAACAGACAACTGGTGCCAGAGCAATGGCCTCAAGCTAAATGCCAAAAAGTGTATAGTCATCCCCTTTGGCAAAAACAAAGTGCCCACAAATTACCACATAGGTGGTAATCCATTAAGTAAAGAAGAAGTAATTAGGGACCTGGGGACCCAAGTTGATAGCAATCTCTCATTTGACAACCACATGGCCAAAGTGGTTAGAAAAACATTTTATATAGCCCACCTAATCATGAAGGGATTCACATCTAGAACAGGGGAGGTCAACGTGCCTCTTTACTCATCCCTCATCAGGCCCATAATTGAGTATAATGCCCCTTTGGGATGTACCTTACCAGACACCTGCAGCAACTGGAAAGACCCCAAAAGTACCTCACCAAGAGGATCAAAGGGCTCAAACAGATGCCATATGCTGCCTGGTTAAAGAAACTCCAGCTCTACTCAGTGGCATACCGCCTGTTCAGAGGCGATCTGTGCCTGACGTATAAAGCCATGTCCAACCCGAATTAATGGACATGCTGCACCTCAGAAAATCCAAATCCCATCGAGCCACGCTCGAGAGACTTGAACCTCAGCACTGAAATAAATAGGACATGCTGGAGGGACAGATTCATAACCCAGAGGCTCCCTTCACTCTGGAATAAAATCCCAGTCCAGGTTAGGCAGAGTCCCTCATTGACTCTCTTCAAGAGGAATCTTGATGAGTGGATGGGAGATCGTAGGTTTACCCCGGGTATCACTTCTGTGTCACTGTTAGACAGAGGCACAGTATACTAACCTCGAAAAAGGGCATAGCAAAATAAATTTAAAATGGGTGGCGAAAGCCAAACACATTCTGGCTAGGCTTATAAATGCCCTAGGGCAGATAGCCTAGTATGAACCTATGAACCTATGAACATATAATTTTTATCTTGCCATGATTTACTACACCTCCCAAAGCTGCCTGCAGCAAAATAAGTACTCATTCCTAATTTTATTTTGTTTTTACTCTTTTCTGCCCTCATGGGGGCAGACATCGGGATTCCTTTGGAAAGCTAAATCTGTCCCATAATGCACAGACTGAGAACAAATAGCCCTACCATTTGTTGTCAGACTAGACTTCCATTCACTTAGAATGGAACACCTGAAAAAAACTGCCAAGTTTGTGAGTCTGCAGCTTATGTGTCATTGACTGGTATGTGCTGAGTTTTACAAATGTTGTTCCTACTGATGTACTACACATTCTCTGAAAGAAACTTGCAAAAGTGTCAACAAATTACTGAGATAAAAAAGACTTTTCACAAGGAGCAGTTTTGTAAGTTTCAGTTCCTGACCAGGTTACTCCTCCCATCTCTCCTCCTTCAGTGGGCTACAGTCTCACATTTCCCGCTTTACTAGATTCAACTATTTAGTCAGCTTTGCATGACAATAGACATAAAAAAAAAAAAATCACAGCCTGGTGTGCCACTAAATCTGTTCCCTTGTTTGTCTCTATGTCTCTTCACTTCTGAATAGCATTTCCCAGGAATAAAATACATTTGAAAAAAAAAAGCAAACGCATCAGTCCAGAGTTTAGGCCAGTCTATCCATTTAAAATGTGCACAGTAAAATATTCAACTTATACTGCATTTTGGCTGCTGACATGGTTATCTTTACATAGTTATTTTCTTATAGTATAACCTGAACGTATGGTATTTAATGATAAATTATACAACAGTTCTCAGTTTCTTAACAATGACCTCCCAAGCCTCTGATGTGACCTAGTACTTTTTCTTACTATTGCTTTATCTAGTTTGTCTTAGTTGTATACCTGTAGCATGTCTCTCATCCTCTCAGCAACAGACTCCTGGAGAAAACTTCCAAAGCAGATACTTGTATTGAAAGAGTAGCAGCAGCTGTAGCAGTGATACCACACTCCAAAACAATGCACTCAAACATAGTACTGACAAACACAGGGGAATGTATATGTCTGAATCAAGCAGTGATTAAATTGCTAGGGACTTCACTGAGCACAATTTTACTCAATCTCTCCATTTCATAATCCATAACATTCGCACCACACTTACAAAGGCACACCTCCACCTTCCACAAACACAGCTACCCACACCCATACAACATACCAGTCAAATTTAAGGCTTTTCCCACCTCTCTGCAAAACACTGCTGTAATGGCTTTGGCAAACAAATGAAAATGATTGATGGGTGTTGGTTCAAGACTCCCATCCATATCTCTCAACAGTACAGATTTTTGCAGAAAGTCCAGATTTTTTGTCTGTTTTTCATAAAATTGCAGTTTTCTGTCAAATCACTGGCAAATCATTGAACACTGAAGTCAGAAAGTTGACAGGCATTTGATTTTCAGACTTCATATCCTGAAGAAAATTCACTCTAATGCAAAATCTGTTTATCAACGTTTAAGTTTGTAAGTGCAATATTTATAAACTGTCCCATTTTGGGGCCTTTGTCCCCTATTATTTATGGCCTTGTCCAGATTTCTTGTTCTATAATGTTGAGAGTTATGCTGCCATCCCTTCCTACTGGAGCCAGTCCACTGCACTTGCACAAGTGTCCCCCTCAGCAGGGCAGCAAGCAGGTATCAGTGTAGATTTGCTGTATAGTTCTTTTACACCACACACACACACACACACACACACACACACACACACACACACACACACACACACACACACACACACACACACACACACACACACACACAGTAAATCTTGTTGTCCATGTTATTTATTCTTTTCCTTGGTTTCATTTCTCTTACTTGTAATGTTACTTTTACTATTTTTTCTCCTGCCTCCCATATCTACCCTAATTATTACTTCTAACAAATACTTTTTCTCACTCTTTCTTCTCTTCCCCTCCTCCTCTTTATCCACTATTTGAACTTTCCCACTCTGAAATTTGCTTTAAGGCTAAATAATGAACTGTCACCCTTATAATGTTAGCACATTTCAATGCTACATAATATTATATTTAGTCCAATAATAGGTTCATAGGTAGGTACTAGGCTATATGCCTAAGGGCCTAAGTAAGCCTAGCAAACAAGTTTCCCTGGCTTATGCCACCCAAGAATGTTATTTTCCTGTGCCACTGTCGAGCAGAGCCAGAGAAGTGATTCCCAGGGTATATTTTCCTATCTCCCATCCACTCAAATATTTTTCTTGAAAAGTGCTAATGAGGAACTTTGCTTGACATAGATGGGTAGCTTGTTTCAGAGTATGGGAAGTCTCTGGGGCAGGAATCTATCTCTCCAGCATGTCCTGTTTATTGCGGTGACAAGGTTTAGGTCCCTAGAGCGTGTAGCTCAGAGGGATTGGGATTTCTTTAGGTGTAGCATGTCCAACAGCTCTGGGTTTGACATAGCTTTATATGTTAGGCAGAAATCACCTCGGAGTAGGCGATATGCTATGGAGTAAAGCTGGAATTTTTTTAGATGGTCAGTGTAGGGCATCTGTTTGAGGCCAGTAATCCTCTTTGTGAGGTACTTCTGCGGCCTTTCCAGCTGCTGCAAATGTCTTGTGAGGTACATTCCAAAAGGGGCATTGTACTCTATAATGGGTCTAATGAGTGTCAAGTAAAGGGGAACAATGACCTCTTTTTTTCCTGGATGAGAACCCTTTTGTGATGAGGTGTGCCACGTAGAAGGACTTCCTGACTACTGTAGTGATTATCAAAAGAGAGACTACTGTCCACCTGGGTCCCAAGGTCTCATCACACATTCGGTGTTAAGTAGACTACCACCTATGTGGTAGCTCGGTTCCACTTCATATCATCGAAATTTCATTTCATCGAAATTCAAATCATCGAGGCCAAATTGTCAAAAACTCATTTTGTCGAAAACTCATATCATCGAATCTCAAATCATTGAAAACTATAAAGCAACTAGAAATAGCATCCCAGACACTGTTTACTACATTTATGCAGGAGGGCAAGCCCCCCTGCACCCCCCACACCCCCGTAATTAAATATACCAACTCCAAGGTCGCACTACAGTGGGGTTTTCCCCCACTGTAGTGCGACCTTGGAGTTGGTATATTTAATTACCGGGGTGTGGGGCTCCATGGGGGTGCAGGGGGGCTTGCCCCCCTGCATAAACGTAGTAAAAACTTTGTGGAATGTTATTTCTAGTTGCTTTATAGTTTTTAATGATTTGAGATTCGATGATATGAATTTTCGACAAAATGAGTTTTCAATGATTTGGTCTCAATGATTTGAATTTTGATGAAATGAAATTTCGATGATATGAAGTGGAACCGGTAGCTCACGGGTACAGAGTTTTTACCAAAGGGGATGACAATGCACTTTTTGGCATCGAGCTTGAGGCCATGGCTCTAACACCAGGCATCTGTCTCAGTGAGGCCCTTCTGTAGGATGTCCACATCATTTGGGGAATCGACTATGGCTCCTAGTTTGCAGTCATCTGCGAACTTCATTAGCCAGAGACCTTCTGTGTTAGCTTGTACTTCAGAGAAGTAGATACCAAACAGGAGAGGTCCCAGGACTGAACCCTGTGGTACTCCACTTGTCACTGGTTTGATGTCAGATTTGGAGTCTGCAACTTTTACAGTGTGGGTTCTGTCAGTGAGTCAGTTGGCAACTCATCTTGTGACATAGGGATTTATACCTAGTTTAGTGAGTTTAGCTATAATTCCAGAATGGGGGATGGTGTAAAAAGCCTTGGTGAGGTCAAGATAGGCTGTGTGAACCACCTTAGCCTCATCGACTGCCTCAGAGAAGTCGATTAGGTTCAGGATGCATGATCTGCCTTTCACAAACCCGAACTGGATGGGGTCCAGAGTTTGGAGGTTACCAATGTCTTTGTTTATGAGTTACATGATGATACGTTCCATGGCCTTGCAGACCAAGCTCATCAGGCTAATAGGACAATAGTTCCCGGGATCAGTGGTGGCTCCCTCTTTGTGGAGTGGGATAACTGTTGCAATGCACCATTCAGTGGGCACAAAGCCTGATGTGAGGCTATGATTGAACATGGTGCTTAGGTGGGGAGCTAGTTTGTTCTGAAGTTCATGTAAAATGCAGCCTGGGATGTTGTCCAGTCCCATGGAAGCTGTGTTTTTGGCTTTAGAGAGTGCAGCTTTTACCTGTGTAGTTGTGATTACAGGGACTCTGCATTCTTCCTGTATAGATATGGGCCCTTTAGGGTATGAGAGGGTGGTAAAGTTAGCACTGAACCTATCTGCTAGAATGTTGGCAATATCAGTTGGTTCTGTAATTTTCATGCCGTTGTGCTGTAACTCAGAGCAAATCTGGGTGTTGCCATTGAGATTCTTGACATAGCTATAGAATGCTTTGTGGCTGTCCTTAGAATCAGTGGCGATTTTATTTTCATAGCTAGCTTTGGAGGCTCTTATAAGGGATCTCAGTGTCTTACTGAGGCTGACCAGGGAGCTCCACCACTCATGGGATTTTACTCTCTTTTGCAACAGTTTCTTCCTTCTGTTGTAGAGTTTGTTTATGGCAGGGGACCACCAGATTGGCTTCCTTTTTTTGGAGGATAACGTCTGAGTTCTGTTTGGGATAGCATGATCCATGCACTCATGTAAGTGCTTATAGAGTGCATTTGTGTAGGATTAAGCAGTCGTAACTGTATTGGCCGTCTGCATGGGTGTCATGAAGTTCACCACTTCTGTCTTAAGAAGCATGAAGTTGGCTTTGGAGAAATTTTTTACCTTGGTTTTCTTAATGTGGGGTGGGGGTGGGATGTGGATATCTAGGGTGATTAGCTTATGGTCGGATCTGACCAACAAGGAGTTGACTTCGGGTGTGGAACACCAGTCACTCATGTTGGTAATGACTAGGTCTAGGATATTGTTGCCCTTGGTGGGTTATGGATAAGTTGATCCAGGGCACTGGAATTTAGGAATTCCAGAAAGCGTTGAGCGAAGGAGTTGGTACATGAGTAGTTTTCCCAGTTAATGGTAGGGTAGTTGAAATCGCCCATTATCAGGGTGTTTGAACCCTAACATTTTCCAGTATATCAAGAAAAGAGGAGTGGGAATGCTGGGGCATGATGGGGGATCTGTGGCAAGCTACAATTTGGATTGCAGTTTTGCCCAGAGTTAGTTGCACATGGATAACCTCGGATGCATTATGCTGAGCAACTAGCCTGGAGGTGTGGATATCCCTAATGAATGTGGGCACACCTCCGCCTTTGATGTTCCGGTCCAGGTTACGTGGCTGAAAAGTGTGGTATGAGTTATAGCCTGGTAGTGCAGGGGTGCTCTTTGGAGCCTTGAACCAGGTCTCAGTCACTGCACAGGTATCGATGTTCTCCATTTTAAGGAGTGCCTTGAGTGAGTGCATTTTGAGATTTAGACTTCTAGCATTGAGTAGCATTACCCTCAGTTTTTGCTTGCCTGTTCCTGTTACATTTGAAACTTGTCTAAAAAAGGCACTATAGGGGCGGCAAGAGCCTTAGCCAGGTGCAAGCAATCTCTGGCAAAGCATCATGGTCTGTCGACCATGTCGTCCCAGGCAGACAGGTACTGGATCCGCTTAGAGTGACACCAGAAGCTTAGCCAATTGTTGAAGTCAATCATTTTGTCCTTGTACTGCGGTATCATTCTGGGCGATGGCAGAATGCTACTCAGGGCTAGGGTCATACCTCCATGGGCTACAAGATCGGAGAGCTCTTCCATGTCTCTTTTCATGTAGTCCAGGGAGGCATGTCTCAGGTCATTCACACCAACATGGACAATGACAGAGTCATATTTGTACTTGTTGTGGAGTGACTTGAGTGCATGGGTTATGTGGCAGATCCTGGCACCCGACAGGCAGCTGACAGTAACCTTCTCCTTGTTTACCTGGTGAGTGGGACATCAGTGTGCCTGACTATAGATTCACGTATGACTAGTGGGTTGGGTACGTTGTTTTGCCTAATATATTATATATGTTATAATATGTTTGCCCATAATATCTGAATAAGTTGGTGGGATTTTCATGACAGCACCAAGGAAACATTTTCCTTCCTTCTGTGTTTTTTTTTCTTAAGTTTTGGATTTTTCTTGGTATATTGATTGATTTTCTTAGTATATTTTATTTTTTTATTTATTTTCCATTTGTTTACCAGGTTAGTCCGACTGGACACAAGATGACCGTTTTCAAAGGAGGCTGGGGGAGAAAAGCTCCAGATACATAGTAAACAATTATAAAAAATAATAAAAATAAATTATACAAACATAGCTATTTTGTACAAAGAGCATAGAAAATATAAAAGGAGTAAAATCAGAGTTTTACAATTGATGCAGCATACACAGTGGTTAGAATATTGAGAAACAATTAAACAAGATAATATACAACAAATATACAACTGCATGAACATAAATTCAAAAAGAAGTTTCCATAGACAAACAGGGTCATAAACTAGAAAGCATAACTATATTGATATGATTTATATTGCATTTATCTTGTTTTAATGATGGTATGTGTGTATTATTGTATGTGTCATATGTGCACAAATATTTGATTTAATCTATGTATTTACAGTATAGTGACAAAGTACTGGGTCACATCAGAGGCTTGGGAGGTCATTGTTAAGAAACTGAGAACTGTTGTAAAGCTTGGCATTGAATACCATAAGTTCAGGTTATACTATAAGAGAATAACTATGTAAAGATAACCATGTCAGCAGCCAGAACGCATTATAAACTGAGGGCAGGATTCATGAAGGCTTGCACGGAGTCTAAGAGTAGTGTAAGACTCCATGCAGCCCTCGTGATCCAGGAACAGCCCGAAATTCCGTGTAAGAGACCAGCTAAAACGTCTCTTACATGGAGTGGGCGTGGATATGCTAATCACCTCACTTGCAGCCGAAAGGCATGCAAATGAGGTAGATTAGTGATCCAGGAAGCCCAAAGCAGCCCGTGTAAGAGCCGTTTTAGCTGCAGAAATGTACTCAGTTGACAACTGAGTACGTTTCTGCAAATAACACAATGGAGCCATGTCAGCTCCAAATAAAGGGTGCATATGTGTCAGGCAGCATGCCAATGGCCAAATATGTGGCCATTGGCAAGGTACCCCGATGCAAATATGAGAAATAAATATTTTTAAACGCAGTGCAGCCCCGCGCAAACGCGCTGCGCTATATAAAACATAAAAACGAAGGTTATAAACCCACAAATGTGGGTTTTATGCAATACATGGATTTACAATGCAGGGACCAGCAGACCAAAAACAACATGGCCACCGTTTAGTGGTTGCTAAGGGGGGAAGCTGAGTCTAAGACATGTAACTAAGCATTAGTAGGCAATCTGATGTAAATGAGTGTTAGGATACTGAATTCCACTGTCACATAGCAAATGAGCACATTCTGAGTAGTGTAAGAGATACATAAGGGGGAGGAATAGAGTAGGAGATAGGTGACATCACAGGGGGGAATGGCAGAAAGAAATGCAGTTCATTGGAGGTCAGTGTTACATGACAGATGTCAGACACATATCATGGAAAGAGGAGTGCCACAAGATAAGCATGGGAAAGTCAAGAAATGGAAGGTGTACACTGTTGCTTACACTAAAGTTTCTTGCTGGGTGTGCATGCGCATGTGTGCACGCCATGAGGCGCAAGTAGGGCAGAGTGCGAGCATGTAAGGCAGACTGAGCATGTGGGAGCCTGTTGGCAGACTTATAAGACTGTTTGCGCTGGTGTGCATGTGTTTTAACCTGAATAAGATGATTCTAAACCGTGTAAGCATGTGTGCACGCGTGTAAGCCACTGTGAGCGTGTTTCTGCTGGTATGCGCATTGCTCCCCCCTGAGGAAACAGAAAGGAAACAGGAAGCAACAGAATTAGTAGGAAGCTAGCAGGGAATACTGCTGGAGCTAGCAGGTGAAAACAATTAGAAGCAGGCAATTACACAGGCAGAATAGTAGCCAAGCCAAGCACTTAAAACTCTGCAAACAGCAGTGCAGGATGTTTCTCTCAAGAGACACTGCAAGACAGGAGTAAGCTATTAGAAGTGAAAACTGAAAAAGCTGAACTCAGAGCAGAAATGCTAGGGGCTGCCATAGCTGTCATAAGGAGACATAGGCTACTTGCTGAGGGTGGTGACAATGCAAATGGTGCCAGACAACCCACAGTGAGGAGACGGAGAAGAGTGTACAGGCCCAGGGTCACCTACCATGGGTTACATGAGCTGGAGATAGTGGAGCGCTATAGAGTGGAAAGAGACCTCCTGCAGCAAATTGTTGAGCTATGCAGGCCATGCCTCACACACAGAACCAACAGAGGGGAACCCATCCCAGTGGAAACCAAGGTATGTGTTGGCCTAAGAATACTAGCAACAGGTACCTTCCAGAGACCAACTGGTGATATGAAGGGGATATCACAGGCATCAGCCTCCAGGGTACTGCACCAGTTCCTGGATGCCATGTCAGCACATGTCGGTGATCATGTATATTTCCCCAATGCCCGTGAGGTATTGGCCAGCAATATGCGTCTCTTCCAGCAAATAGCGGAATACCCTGAGGTAGTGGGTGCAATAGACTGCATGCACATACTCATCAAAGCACCAGCCGGTGAGTGAGGTAGGGCCTACATTAACCGCAAAGGCTTCCCCTCCATCAACTGCCAGGTCATGTGTGATGCCCAGGGCATAATAATGAATGTGTGTGCTGGCTGCCCTGGGAGCTACCATGATTCCCATATCTGGCATTTGACGCAGCTGTACCAGACATTTGCCAATGGGGACATCCCACATGGACACCTAGTGGGGGATGCAGGTTATGCACTGGAGCCGTGGCTGATGACACCCATCAGAAATGCACACACACCTGAACAGGAGCGCCATAATGAGGCACACGCACAAACACGTAATGTAATAGAGCATGTGTTTGGGCTGCTGAAGTCACGGTTCCGGTGTCTGGACACATCTGGTGGAGCCTTGCAGTACTCACCAACTACATGTACCCAAACTGTCATGGTATGTGCTATGCTACATAATATGATCTTGCGAAAACAGCTACAGCAGGACCAGCATAGGGCCGGGCCAAACAGCTCCCCACCATTGCCAAGGCCATCACAGGCAGAGCATGACTCGGAGGAGGAACAACCTGAGCCTGCCCCAGTAGACAGATGGAGGCGTGCCCAGTATGCCCTGGCCTTGGCAAAGAGGCAACGCATGACACATACACTGGCTCAGTAGGAACCCTGGGAATGATACCCCTCTCTGACTCACTCATATAATAACAGGGATGCCTAAAATGACATAACCTGCTCTCAAACATGTACAGGGAGTGCAGTATGTGCATCCAACAGAGGCAGCCCTGCAGCACCACCTGAGGCATGAATGCCATGTGTTAAGCAATGTAACACCATGTAGTATATGCAAACTTGATGACCCTGACTAACATCCTACCCTCACCAAGCATGATGCCACAATATGACGATGAGATGATCAATTGCAATAATTGACTGAAGTATTGCTGTTAGTCAAAGGGGATCCAATGTGTGCCAGCCTGGGATGACATGCTGAGCATGACATGATGCTCCACCTGCTAGGGGTGGCATGCACCTATCAGTCCTGGCCATATGGATACTGGTAAAGGCTGTTGTTACCCACAGCGTGCCTTGAATAGGTAAGGCTCAAAACACAAACCCACCTCCATAGGTATCACAAGGGATAACAACCTAGATGTAATGCTACCCAATGCCAGACACCTAAACAGCAAGATGCATGCAGTCTAAACTCCCCCAGTATGGTGAATGTTGATATCTGTCCTGTAACAGAAAACCGGGTCAAGGCTCACAATAGCACCCTAACACTACCAGGTTACACCTCATACTGTGCTATACAGCCTCAAAACATGGAACAAGCTACAAAAGGAGGGTGACTAGCAATAATTGTCAAGGATAACCACACCCCCATGTTGGTACCACAACAAGAAGCAGCATGGACTAGCCATGATCAAGTAACAGTGGCTAAAACTGCCTCCCAGTTTATAGCCTGCTACAGACTACCATCCTAACACCAGGAACTGCACTTGGCCTATGTTGGAATACATGAATATATCAAGCCCTCCAAACCACATTATATTGGGTGACTGAAAATACCCAAACAAAGACTGGGAGCATTATTCTAGCTCCAACACTGTAGGACAAAATTGCCTAGAATCCATAAACCAAAATGCCCAGGAACAACGTACCACTCCCACAAGAGGGGTAAGCATACTGGATGTGATAATCAGCAACATGGGTACTGGGTGGCAAGATGAGAAGTGTATTGCTCACTGGTAAAACCAGACCATAGAGTAATCACACTGGATATACAAAACCTGACCACAGTCCCTGACCAGAAAACCACAGTGAAAAACATGTGTAAAGCAAAAGTTGCACTCCACCAAACTGATGTGGAATCCATTAAAGGCCCTGTGCAGGTGCAAAATATGGGCCACACCTCAGAACCTGTTATACAGGCATTCCATGAACACTGCCAGGAATGCATGGATTATGCAATCCCAAATAAAACCAAGACACAATGCCATACACGCAGGCATCTGGCATGGTGGACTCCAGCCATTACCAAACCATGCAAGAGAATGAGGAAGCTACTACATGATAGAGCAAACATAAAAAGGGAAGTAATCACTGATCAGTAGTATGGCAATAAAATATGTCCACTCATACAATCCACTAAGGCCAGCTACAACAAGTTGAATCTGTGAATCTTGAGGCAATGTTACACCTGCCCCATGTACACAGACAACCCTTACCTCCCCCCAAGAAATACAAATATATGTGAGAGATGCAACCAATTATCCAGACTGGAGGCTGAGCTCTCTCAACTCAGTACTGTCAAAACTAGTCAGGAGGAGAAGGTAACCACACACACCACAAACCCAGTCTCACATAGACCTATCACAACTGCAAACCAAAGACATAAACACAGAAAAGCATTCCCGGAGGCCCTAATTAAAAACACACCACATCAACACAGGCCTCCAAAGCAGACACCCAAGCAACCACTACCTCCAAACATAGCACATGCAACACATAGTACACAAAGCTGGTATGCCAAACAGTCACAGGCCAGAAGGAGAAACAACATGCCTGATACAGTTGTAATATGTGACTCCATAGTCAGACACACTGCTGTCCCGCTCACCAGACTGAACAAGGGAAAGGGTACAGTAAGCTGCCTGTAGGCTACTACAATACGCCACATAACACAAGTACACAGGTCACACCAAAGCAAGTAGAAATATGATGCAGTCATTGTCCATGCTGGTGTGAATGACCTGAGATGTACCTCCCCAGACTACATGAAAAGAGACATAGATGAGCTCTCCGATTATGTAGTCCAGGCCGGTATGACACTGACCGTGTGCAGAATCCTACCCTCACCACGAATGATGCCACAGTACAAACACAGAATGATCAGCTTTAACAAGTGGCACAATTACTGGTGTCATTCCAAGGGGATCCAATGTCTGTCTGCTTGGGATGTCATGCTTGACAAGCCACACTGCTGTGCCAGGGATGGCTTGCACCTGTTACCCCTGGATGTCTGGATATTGGATAAGGCTCTTGCCACCTCCATAGAGCCTTTCATAGGCAAGGCTGAAAAGACTAACCCACCACCCTAGAAAACATAACTGGAAAGAAACATAAGGGTAATGCTGCCCAATGCCAGACGTGTAAACCTCAACATGCATGCTCCCGAGGCCCTCCCCAGTATGGAGAACATCGATGTCCGTGCAGTGACAGAAACCTGCAGCAAGGCTCCTGACAGCACACCAGCACTAACAGGTTATACATCATATCATGCGTTATGGCCCCAAAACTTGGACCAAAACATAAAAGGAGGGGGAGTATCCATATTCAGCACAGACACCCACATGTCCAGATAACTGACAATGCACGAAGCATCGGAGACCACCCATGTGCAACTAACTGTAGGCAAAACTGCTGTACAGTCTGTAGCATGCTACAGACTACACTCTCACACACAGGAACCCCACTCAGCCGTCCTGAAGACACTGGACAGTATGAATGTCTCACCAAATACCAAACAAGGTACTCACAAATTACCACATAGGTGGTAATCCATTATGTATGGAAGGAGTAATCAGGGATCTAGGGACACAAGTGGACAGTAACCTGTCATGTGACACACATTGCCAACGTGGCTAGGAAGACCGTCTATATTGGACACCGTATCATGAAAGGATTCACATCTACGTCAACAGAGGTCATTGTGCCCCTATACTGTTCACTTATCAGACCCATAATCTAGTACAATGCCTCATTTAGGATGTACCTTACCCGACACCTGCAGCAGTTAGAAAGACCTCAAAGGTACCTCACCAAGAGGATAAAGGGTCTCAAATTTTTGTCATATGCTGCCTGGCTGTAGACACCCCAGCTGTATGCAGTCACATACTGCCTATGCAGAGGCATTGCATGCCTGTTGTACAAGGCCATGTCTAACACAGGAGTAATGGACATGCTCCACCCCAGAAAACCCAAATCCATCGGAGCTGTGAGAGTGAGAGATGTCAACCTCAACACATAATGAAATAGGATGTGCTGGAGGGACAGATACATAACCCAGAGGCTCTCTACACTCTGGAACAGAATCCCACTCCATGTTAGGCAGATCCCCTCACTGACTCTCTTCAACAGGAATCCTGCCAAGTGGATGGATGATCGTAGATGTACACTGGGGGTCTTTACTGTGTCACATCCAGACAGAGGCACAGTAAAGTAAATCATAAATGGCCATAATATTCACATAGCAAGGGGTGGCGAAAGCCACACACACCCTGGCTAGGCTTAGAAATGCCCTAGGGTGGATAGCCTAGTATGAACCTATGAACCTATGAAGATACAAATTGTACAGGACACTAAGGATAATCACAAGGCTTTCTTAACTGATGGTAGGAACCTTGTCGGGAATTCACAGATATGCTCTGAATCACTCAAATATTACAAACAACATACCAAACACACACACATATTGCCAACATCCAACCTGACAGGTGCAGTGCAACCCCCCCCCAAATGCAAAATATCTATCCCAGCAGAGTGCTGGCCCCCTGACATTGCAGATGCTGCGGTAACAGCCAGCATCTACAAAGCAAAACACACAGCATCAATGGTATGAGATGGTGTCCTGGGCTGAGTCCAACATGGACTCCAAGAAGAATGGAATGCCGAATAACACTACTGCTCAATGTCAGCCTTACCACAGGATATGTACACAAAGAGCAGTGTACAACAACAGTGGTCATTCTCCACAAAGGTGTTGCCTGAATGGATACTGCAAACTACCACCCCAGAATGCTGACAAGCTTGGTCTGCAAAGCTATGGAAAGGATCAGCATGTACCTCAGACATAAAGATATTGGGGACCTACTGACACTGGACCCTACCCAGTGTGGCTTTCTTAAGTGCAGATCCTGCCCCTTAAACATGTTTGACTCATTTGAAACAGTCATTAAGGTCATTGATGAGGGGAATGTGGTCCACACAGCCTAGCTGGACCTTGCAAAAGGCTTCCATACAATACCCCACGTGTTCATTATAGATAAGCTCACCAGCTTAAATATAAACCCCTATGTCAGTAGAGGGGTTGCAAACCAGACCAAGGACAGAACTGACATGGTCAGAAATGCTGCAGCCATGTCAGACTACAAACCAGATACAACTGGCATCCCACAAGGCTCGGTCCTGGGACCACCCTTGTTTGGTATATATGTCCCATAGGTACAGGCCAACATGGAAGGACTGTGTCTGAACAAGTATGCAGAGGACTACAAACTGGCCACCATATCTGACCCTCCAGCTGACACAAGCATTCCACAAAAGGGCCACATAGAAACAGACAACTGGTGCCATAGCCATGTCAGCAAGCTAATTGCAGAAAAGTGTATAGTCAACCCCTGTGGATAAACAGTAAGTGCCCACCAATTACCACATAGGTGTTAAACCATTAAGTACTTAAGATGTAATAAGAGACCTGGGGACACAAGTTGATAGATATCTTGCAATGGACAAGCATGTGGCTGTAGTGGTTACAGAAACATACCATATACCCACCTAATCATGAAGGTAGTGAGATCTAGATCAGGGGAGGTCATTGTGGCTCTGCAGTCATCCTTCATCAGCATCACAATTGACTACAATGGCCCCTGTGGGATGTACCTCAGCAGACACCTCCATCAACTGGAAAGACCCCAAAAGTACCTCACCAGGAGTATCAAAGAGCTTGAACAGATGCCATGTGTTGCCTGATTAAACAAACTGCAGCTCCACACACTGCCATACTGCCCACCCAGAGGCAAGCTGTGCCTGATGTATAAAGCCATGTCCAAGCTGGAATCAATGAACATGCTGCACCTTGTACAATCTGAATGGCAGTGAGCTATGCACATGAGAGACCTGAACCCCAGCACTGACATACATAGGACAAGCTGTACTGAATGATCCATAACACAGAAGCCACCCCACTCTTGAGTAAACTCCCAGTACAGGTTAGCCAGAGAGTCACCCATCGACTCTCCTCAAGAGGAATCTTGATGAGTGGATGGGAGATGGTAGGTTTACCCTGGGTATCACTGTTATGTCACAGGTAGATGGAGGCACAGTATACTAACCATGACATATGTCATGGCAAACTCCAGTTACAATGTGTGTCGAAGGACAAACACACTCTCTGACTAGCATTAGAAATGGCCTAGGGCACATTGCTAGTGTTTGCCAATGTCCACCTATGTTGTGGAATACACTACCAATGTTGGACAAGCCTGGTTTAAGTAGTCCATATCTGAACATAATGCAACATGGTCATATGTGCACAACTGGCCCCTAAACAGTCTGTTGTGCTCACTATGAAAATTTAAAGCAGTGATAGGACTAAAGCCCAGGATACTGTCCACCACAGTGAAAGTACTGAACCAGTACACTATATGGTACTACAGTGTTAGGTCAGTATGAAAGGATGTTGACAACTGTATGCAAAGTATCCCATGCAAACCCTGCAGGCACAGTATAATCCCTGTTGTGTTCAGACACAAAGCAGTTGGCCAGTAAGTACACAACATGACACCCAACACACAACCATAAACGTGAGATATTGTTGAAGTTCACACTCATCCACAAATGTGGTGGACTGCAGAGTTCAACATATGGAAAGCTCACACTGGGCATGCTCGCACACTTTGATAAATGAGACATATGTCAGACAACATGCCATGGAAAGGCTGAACTGGGCATGCTCACACACTTAGGCCATATCTCAGTTTAGCAGTTGGCCACACATATCTGGTAATTGTATGTCATTCCAGGAACCAACCACATTACAGCAATCTGCCCAGTGCACACAGTTAAATGACTACAGAGACATAAGTGATATAGTGGATCCCTCTCATATTCAAACATCTTCCACAGATACACAAGTTGTTCATAGAAACAGGGAATGCTATGGCAATAAAGACCTGCAAACAGTCTATCAGCAACAAATATTGTGCATCTGACAATTAAACATATGGGTGTAGAGGTCAATACTAGGCTGTTTGCCCTAGGGAATGAAAGCTTAGCCAGAGTGTGCTTGGCGTCTGCATCCCCAGTACAGTAGGCTACTGTGCCACTGTAAAGTAGGTCACATAAGGCACCGTTTGAGGCTAGTGTGCTGTGCCTCCATCAAGCAGGGACACAGTGGAGATCCCAGGGTTGAATTTGCTATGCCACATCCATGTTGTTGGTGTGTGCTGGAAGAGGGTTAGTGAGGACCTCTAACAGTAAGTGGGTGTCAATAACAGACTGAGGGGAGCCTTATCCGCAGTGTCTGGACAATTTCACTGTCAACACGTTGTTGTGATGATTATGAGGGATTGAAGTGTCGTGCCAGTACTGTTCAGAGATGTCCTCCCTCTGTGGGCTACTGCTCTGCAATGTATTAGCTCACTCCGTCTGTTGGACAGCTCATATATGGCTGGTGTACACCTGACAGGGTGTCCTGTTGTGGAGGAGTCATGGGTATATTTGGGATAGCATGATCAATGCAAACCTTCCACAGGCTCATAGAATGCAATTGTCAAGGATTATGCAGAGTGGCCTGTATACTCCCCCAGCATGGGTCCTTTGAAGTCTTCCACCCCAGTCTTCACAAGTGCAAAGTCTGTTTTTGATAAATACACTTTGTTTGCAGTGACAACCTTGCCTGGGGGTGGGGATGGGATATGGATGTCCAGGGAAAGGTGGGTATGATCAGATATCAACAATGGTGGTTGACCTCTGGTGTGGAACAGTGAGTACCCATGTTGCAGATGGTCAGGTGCAATATGTATTCCCCCTTGTGGCTGTGGTGAGTGGTCCTGCCATAGCACATGGACTCACAAATTGTAGTGGCTGTAGGGTAATGTTGTAGAGGCCTGAGTAGTTCCCACACACAATATACCTGTACCTGACATTAACAACTGGAATGGTGTATGTGAACACCTTCATATCTTGGCACTGTTCCCAAGGAAGCAAAGTGTGTGTCCTGGATG
The DNA here is from genome assembly GCF_019279795.1 of Protopterus annectens. Lineage (NCBI taxonomy): Eukaryota > Metazoa > Chordata > Ceratodontiformes > Protopteridae > Protopterus > Protopterus annectens. The sequence continues at coordinate 814,320,389 of NC_056725.1, forward strand.
TGGGAGGGGTGGTCTGAACTGGTTGTGTTGTGTGTTACAGGTCCTGTGGTCACGAAGCATGGTATAAAACATAACCTGCCAGTGCTGATGTGCATATCTGACACTGAAGTAGGTGGTTGCAAATGCATATATATGCTATCCCCCACCTGACAGGTAGTAATAGATGTACATACCTCTGTATAAATAATGATGTCAGCACCCTATAAATACTGCAGGTGCAGAACAGGTGCCCAGTAATTCGGATAGTGCGCTCTGCTAATGCGTCTCCCTCAAGTGTCATAATATAGTTAGGTAGGGGTTTGAATCCTGCAAATGCTCAGTGTGTGTGTGTGTGTGTGTGTGTGTGTGGGTGAGCGGGGTTGGTGTGTGTGCAATTCTGTGTGAGAGAAATGTCCCTTTTGGCAACTAGGAAAACACACTACAGGATGCACATTCCCCTTTCTAAACACTGATGATGTCAGCACCCTATAAGTACAGCAGGAGAAGGGAAACCTCCCAGTAATGCGAATAGCGTGATCCGCTAATGCGAATAGAGTGATCAGCTAATGCGTCCATTTTGAGTGTCATAACATAGTTAGGTAGGGGTTTGAATCCTGCAAATGGTAAGTGTGTGTGTTTGGGTGAGGGGGGTTAGTGTGTGTGCAATTCTGTGTGAGGGAAATGTCCCTTTTGGCAACTAGGAGAACACACTACAGGATGCACATTCCCCTTTCTAAACACTGATGAAGTCAGCACCCTATAAGTACAGCAGGAGAAAGGAAACCTCCCAGTAATGTGAATAGTTTATAGTCTCCCTCAAGTGTCATAATATAGTTAGGTAGGGGTTTGAATCCTGCAAGTGTGGGTGTGTGCAATTACATGTGTGAGAAAACTGACCCTTTTGGCAACCAGTACAACACACCAGCTGCTGCATATTCCAATCTCTACACAGAGATGATGTCAGCACCCTACAAGTACAGCAGAAGAGGGCAAATCTCCCAGTAATGCAAATAGCACACTCTGCTACTGCGTCTCTCACTACTGTCATAGCACAGTTAGTTATGGCTTTGAATTCCACACATGCCACGTGTGTTTTTGTCACACAAAATGCCCATGTGTGTGGGTTGTTGTTCACAATAATGCATGACATCGATTAAACCAGTAACGGCAATGGACACAGATGATGTATGTGTGTGCCAAATACACATATGTACCTGTGACCTTCAATAGTTCCCATGTCTGACGTCTGCCACATGTGAATACATGGTAATTGCACTGGATAACATTATGACTGTGGTCTTCTGTGCGGGTGCTGCATGTGGTATGTGTATATACAGTGTGAGTTGTATATGGTATCATCCTAGCAGCGAGGGATACACATCTGGTCTGGGGCATATAGTCTACATGTTGTTGATGAACAGGTGCTGCATGTTTTCACCTGTTGTGGGAGTGGTAACAAGTTGTTCCATAGCAATGCAGTGACTACATGCTAAGAACCTTTCAGCTAGGGTGTTGTAGCTATAGTAATTCATCAGCATTCAGTAATACTTCAGCATTCTTGGTGAGGGTATGATGCCAACCAAGGTCAGGGTCATACCATCCTGTGCCACATGCTCAGAGAGCCCTTCTATGTTCCCTATCATGTAGTCCAGGGAGGTACATCACAGATCAGCCATAGTGGCATGGACAATGACTGAGTCATATGGGTCCATGCCTCTGACTGACCTGTATGCTTGTGTTATGTGGTGGACCATAGTGCCCCACGGGCATATCACTGTGACCTTCACCTCGTCCAGCCTGGTGAGCGGGACCTCACTGTACCGGACAATAAAGGTACCTAACACAACTGTGTCAGGTGTGTTGTCTAGCCGTACAGGCTGTGACTGTTTGGCACACAGGATTTGTGTGCTATGTGTTGCACGTGCTGTGTTCCGGCTTAACGTATGCCTGTGTGCCAGCTGCAGAGGTGTCTGCTGCTCAGGCAGGATGCTATTCTGAGGCTCCATGAATGCCCCAGTGTGTTCATGTGTTTGGATTGCTGTCAGTGTAGGTCTACATCAGATTGGTATTGTAGTCACTGTAGTATTTCATGCTACCTGACAGGTTATGCCAGTACTGGGTTCAGAGTGCTTAGTCCCCAGTTTGGCTATGTGGTTGCATCTCATACATGTGTTGTACGTCCATGTGTAGGGGAGAGGGTTGACTGTGTACATGTGGCAGCTGTGACATTGCCACATGACTCACATATTCCACAACTGTACCATAGAGGTGACTGACAAGTGACCTTTGCACATGCTACCATAGTATTGTGATTGCCATGGTGATTAACAGCACATAGGGCCAATGGGGAACAAGGTACAGAAGGTGAGTATGTGAGGGTGTAGTGCCTGTGATTAGTTAGCACTGGCATATATGACTGCTCACATGGTCAAATGCCAGGAAAGTCATATGCAATGTGTCACAGGCAACGTACATGCAAACAGGACAAACAGTGACGTTCTGTCAAGTGAGACATGGACATACATATAGTAAGCCATGCAGATGTCACTAGGAGTCCACAGAAGCTCTGTAAATCTGCATTGCAGGTGGGATCAGTGTTCCAGGGTAACTGCAAGCAAACATGCATGCAAACAAAGCTACAGTAAGCAGGGCTGCATGTAGTCCATTGTACAACAAACAAGCTGTACCACTTCCAGTAGGTCACAGTGCAAATATGCAGGCACTATACACATGTACATGGAAATACACAGGTCAGATGGCCAGGGTCCAGTCTCAGCACACACAGGTGTACAGACCATGTTACCGTCAGGATTTACAATAACCGGATGGAAACCCAGGTGCTCATACCTGCAGTAATACACATGTCAAATAACAGACACTGAGCCTTCACTCAGTGGTTCCATACTTAGTAGGATGTATGCTACCTGTCCTGCCACCACAGTATCCCTGACATTTATGGGGACTCTCCCTCCTGTGAAAGTTAGTTTTGTGTGTTGGGGCTGTCTAGCATGGTATGAGATGTGAGCTTGCAGTGCTAGGGTGCTCCTGTGTGTCCTGTACCAGTCGTGTAGTACTGCACACATATCAACATCCTCAAACATCTGTATTGCAGAGTCCAGTGTGGGCAACATGCCACTTGCAGTTTACATGTCCATCATTGCGTATCAATACTTTCATTACCTTATCCCCTGTGCTACCTATGTATGTGGCCTTCTGTTGACATCCTTACCACCAGTATGCAAACATGTGCAGATGATACACTATGGTACTTACCATGGGTGTAGAAAACAGTACAAGACAATCATACCCTAACTGCATCAGGCATGCTGGGATATACCCACAATTATATCAGCACACAGTACTGTTAACAACATGATACTATTACAACACGCCTATGTAGTCACCCTGTGCATCAGCAACATGTTAACCTGTACCTGCACTGATGTTACAGATTGCAGGAGGTGGCACAGTTTCATCATATGCACATGGTGTGAACTTGGTATGCCTGAGTCTGCCACTGATACCACCAATTGACATGTATGTGTATGTGTGTTGGTGAGGGACAGCAGTACAAGGTGGGGCAATGTTGATGCAGTGTGTGCATGTATGCGGTAGCCCTAGGTGTTGTCAATTCGCATGTGTGTATGGATGCACACAGTTCCATCTCATGGCTGTCATATACCGGTGTTTGTGGACAGCCACAGACTGTACCTGCCAGGTCATACAGATCAGTGTCTCTGGCCATGGACACTGTACCTGTGCCTTGCAGGGGTGCTACAGACCGTATCCGGTACCAATCCAGACTGGGTACTGTCATCAGAAGCAGGTGTTCATTGACTGGACACAGATCCCTGTTGGGCCTGTCCAGTGCCACGTGCACGTGGTCTCCTGGGGCGGTCTGATGACAGCACAGACCTAGCATTGCTGGGGCTGCTGCTGGCACTATGGGGGTGGCCGCAGCCCTGTTGTCATCTGCGACAACTGCCAGCTGCTGCTGTTGCTGGCATACGCCCACGTCGATGCCTCAACCATCCACCATTGCCCTGGCTCATGGACATGTAGTTGTGGAACTGATTTAATATGTCCCCACAATGTCTGTCTATGACATCGGCGAAATTATGGATGGCAGCCGCAATGTCACGCATACTGTCAGTCATGGCTGTGCAACATGCTGTCAGCTCCCTCACACCCTGTCTGGTGTACTGTTCCATACGTGACTGTGCCTGCATGACAGCCCGAAACACAGCTGAGGTTGTAAGACCTCTGTGGGCATGTCTGACCAGGGCAGTACGCCCATGGATGCTCCCACGAGAACCCCTGGACATCTATCTGTGTGGTACCATCTCAGGGCCATGCCCATGGCTGCTGTGTGGGGAAGCATGTGCCACAGGTACCACATTACCCTGGTCAATGCCCACTGTATCCTGTCCATCACCTAGGGACATTGGTGACAAAGGGTGTATTGGCAGGATGACTGTGTACATTGATGGGGTTGACAGCTGTGTACTGTCAATTGGCTGACCAATGACGGACCCTGGCACACCTTCCTGTGCCATTACACAGATGTCATAATTATTAGTACCCGTGGCACCTGATTCAGGTTCCCTGCTGCATGACACCAGAGCAGCACCACAACCTGTGGGAGGGAAACAGGAAACACAGTTTACAATGTCTACACAATGTTACCAGTGATGCACACATGCACACATGCACAGGTGCACACATGCACATATGCACAGGTGCATACATGCACACATGCACACATGCACAGGTGCACACATGCACACATGCACACATGCACACAGTTGCACACTTGCACACAGTTGCACACTTGCACACTACTCAGTATGCGAGATATCAACACACAGACACAGACACACTTGCATGCATACACAGAGCACTACTAAGTGAGCCTAATATTACTATTAATATCAAGACTATTAAAGGTATTGTTAATACACACTCACCAGCATGGATAGGCTGCATTGCTGTTACACCGGAGGGATCTGCAGAAGTGAGGAAATTAATGTCAGTGGGCACAACTGTGCCATTGTTACTGAGTATGATACAGGTCAGTAGTACAACAGTTGCCTTTCACAGGTCAGCTGCTGATATTGAGAATATCACACTTGCACATTATATACTATGATGACAGCTACAAACCAAGGACACACCTCACACATGCATTAACTACCAGTGTACACAACAGTCAACTATACATATGGCATATTACCTGCACGCTCGTAGTCTTGCTGCTGTGTGGCTCCAGCCTCCATCATAATGCAGGTCTGCTGCTGTTGTTGTTGTTGGCGGCCTGGAGCCACAACACTTATGAGTAGTCCATCCAGTCTGGTGAGTGGGGGATGTGTAGCCACCCCACCACCTATGGCAACCTGTTGCCTGTGGATATCCGACGCACGTTGATGGACATTTCTGATTAAATCACTGCAGTTATGTCGTACCTGCTCATATGTCCTATTATGCGTGCCTATGTCATTTACCTGACGGACCAGGTCTTGCCACAGTACAGCCCTCTCCTGCTGATTCTGGCTGGTGCGGGAAAAGAGTATTGCATAATCCCGCACCAGATTCTGGTGTATTTCCTCATCCTCAGCTGCAGAATACGCTGGATTGCGCTGGTGAGCCATGGTCCTGAAAAAGGAAATAACATAATATCAGCAAAATATATCAGCAGAATTTGGCACACATACTACACATGCTACTCGACTGTTGTGATACAACATATCTCACATATATGGCATCTGTCTGTCTATTGGTGGATACACATGTAAATGGCTAGGTATCAGTGCTCAGCCAACAACTGTGCAACAGTACCTGGCACACTCCAAACGACATACTACCAAACCCCAGCAGTCAGAACACTGATTCAGGTCCAAAGCACATCCTCACTCTGGGGGTTTGTATCGAGGTACTTTATGGGGTACATCATCAACTACTGTGATCTGACCACAAACTAATTGCCCTGGATATACATATCCCAACTCCACCACCAGCACAAATGACTACAGTGAATAACATTTCAAATGCAAACTTTACACTTCGTAACACTGAGATGGTATCCTTTAAGCCCACTGGGCCAGTGGAAGACACAACCCACAATGCTGACTCCTTCACAAATGACTTCTATGGACATCTCCGAGAATGCATGGATCATGCAATCCCATATAAGACCAAGACACTCTCCACAAAGGGAAAGCATCCTGTCTGGTGGACCCCAGCCATAGACAGATTGTATGACAAAAGATGGAAGCTACTGCAAGACAGAGCATAATTCCATAAAGGGAAGGCATGTCTGATCAGCACTAGTAAAGAGTTATTTTCTCTCATACAAACTTCCATGGGCAACTTTGAGAGGGAATTCACCGGGGACACTACAGATAACCACAAGGCCTTCTTCAGTTATGTTAGAAACCTGGTCAGAAACCCACCAATATGCTCATAGTTAGTACACAACAACAAATAATTCACCGAACCCACAGATATTGGCAACATTGTGGCAGGCAGGTTCAGTGCAAGTTTCACCCCTCCCTCTCCCCAAACTAAGACATACTTATCCCAGCTGAATGTAACCTCCCTGTCATCACAGATGTCCAGGTGGGAGCCGCCCTCAGAAAAGCATCAATGGGACCTGATGGTATCCCCGGTTGCATGCTACATGAACTCCAAGAGGAGCTAAACACACATATAGAAGTGCTATGTAACACTAGCCTGACTACAGGATACGTACCTGTACACTGGCGTACAGCAGCAGTGGTTCCACTCCACGAAGGAGGCACCTCTACATACCAATACAATACAACACAATACAATACATTACAATACAATACAATACAATATGCTATTGCCCCTGGGACTACAGCAGCATACTGTTCTGCTACCCTGACCATTGTGACACATGTGATGTGATGGTACCTGCTCCTGTCAAACAATTACACAGGGTGACTCATATGGCATATTACCTATCTGACTAACATTCAGCAGGGGTATGTGTGACATGTACTCATGGGGAGTCTTGCTTCTTAACGCTGTGTGGTTTATTGCAGGGTATGTCTTATCTGTGGGTAGGAACCTGTACCTCCACCATATGCTCTCTACTGCAGTGTCAAGGATGACACACAGCAGTCATTTAGGTTGTGGATGGTGTGAGGTGTTACTATGGTTGTTGGACATCTGTCATGGGTGTGACTTAAGTATGTAAATCCAGGAGTGGTAACCTCTATGTGGGTAGTATGTGTGTACTCTGTGGTGTTGTCAGTCACTGTGCATTGGTAATGTGTTTGAGTGCATTGTCACAGTGTCGTACATGTCACTGTGTCCTTCTCCATATCTGTAGCTGTCATGTGAGGTACATACCGTGGCAACCATTGTGTGGTGTGGGGGGTACACTGACCTACATGTCCATAGCTGACACACCATGTCTGCTGACACATACCATGTGCAGGTATTCCAGGAATAGTGTGCCACTGTGACTATCATTGGGGGGACTATTGTACACATTTATGACCCTGTTCACCCCTGACACATGCAGTGGTGGGCAGCCAATCACATATCTGGTGGTTTCTGGTGTAGGTGATTTTAAATGGGGTATGGTACTCCAGTTTCGACACTGGTGTTCACTCCATGCCTTTGTCACCAGGCACCTGTTGCAATACATCTGTACACATGTGCCTCACTCAGAATATATATACATCTCTCTCTCTCTCCATATATATATATATATATATATATATATATATATATACACACACACACACACACACACATATATATATATATATATATATATATATATATATATATATATATATATATATATATATATATATATATATACACATATATATATATGTCTGTATACATATACACATATATATATATCGATGTACATATATTGCTATAGATATGGAGAGGGGTGTGACAGAGAGGGGTGAGAGTGACAGAGGGGTGGAACAGGGGAGTGTGAGATCGTCATATACAGTCATATCTGTAGATAGTCAGATCTGTCTGTCTATGTATATGTATCTACATATATCTATATCTGTATGTGTGTATTACATATATATGTTTCTACATATTCTATCTATCTACATCTGTCTATGTATTCCTACATACCTCTCTATGTATGTATACATATATGCATATTATATATATATATATATATATATATATATATATATATATATATATATATATATATATATACATACATACATATACTGACATACATACGTATCCATATGATAGATAGTTATATCAACATGTCTGTTTACAAAACTGTATACACACACTAACATACTGCTAAACATACATAACTGTAAAACCTACTTTGTACATTGCACTACAACCTACATTCAACCTACATTGATATGTGCACATAGATGCCCTCACATACATATGTATGTACAGCCTTCACTGATAGTTGCTGTATGTCCCCTGCCCTATGCACATCTTCATATACATATGGATACAGACCAATGACACATATGGAGGGTTCACATTATGTAGACTTTTAAAGTATTACTTTACATTACCTGTGTTTGTCACAGCTGCTTGCGTTGCCGTTTGGTTTGGTGTCCTGCTGCTGCTCCAGTTGGCAGCTTTCGAGTGGGTTTTGATGACTGTTTTTGTTTGTGTATGTTTTTTTTTTCTCTCTCTCTCTCTCTCTCTCCCTACCTCCACAGGGTGCAATGAAAGTATTGCATGTGTGCACTGGGAGTACAGCATGCTTTTGTAGGTATCTGCATATGTCCATGTGATGACCTCTGCACCAATTGTTAGCCAGCATTTGCTAATTGCATGCAGCCAGTTGTGTACTGATTGCAGTTCTCACTGTGATTCCAGGACAGTGCTATAAAAAGGTATGAGAGATAGGCGTAGCCCTTTCAGAGTTTAAGGGCAGGGACCATGCTGGTATGCTGTGGACACTGTTCTGTGAGTGTAAAGGTTAGTATCTCTCTCATATTTCCGGCTGTGTTGTAGATTAACATTTCTCCATTCATTTCTCATGTTTCCTGTACTAAGTGTGTCTGTACACTGACACCTAAGACTACTACTACTGTTAATGTGGGTGTGTGTGCTTTCCTGTGGTACATGTGGTGTAACTGGTATATAGCAGTGGCTCTTGCACTTTGTTGCTATGTCTTCAATATTTGCCCTTTACATTCACTACTTGTATGCCTGCTAGGTGTCTTGACTGTAGTGTGTTGCTATGGCTTTCCTATTTTCCATGTACATTCACACCTTGGAATGCTTGCTATATCTGCTAGGGTGTTACTGCATGCAGTGTAGTCTGGCCATGGTGTGGGCCTTGACATCTATTAGGGTATTTGAGTATGCAGCTGAGCAGGCCCCAGAGACTCTCAGGTGCATCTTTTATCTGCCTCATGGAATGGTACATATCAGTGGGGTACACCTATTACATTGCCTGGTATTCTGCAGTTGTGACTGTGGGTTAGCATGAGCATATGTATTACTACACTATTTCCGACGTGCAAGTAGTGCATACTTTCAATACTTCATAGTTACCATTGCATGTGTTGTAACAACTTTCTGCCTACTGTTTGTACATTTCACAGGGAGTCTGTGAGGCATCCTTGTAACTCAGTCACTATTGCTATGTCTAGGCTCTTAACTATTCAAATATGGCAGTGTCAGACCTCTCAAGTGTACAGATATTTGCAGGTTGTCCACATTTTGCCTCATATTTTGGTCCATATCTCATAAACAGCTTTTTCTTCTGGGCTCAAGTCAGACTATAGTGACAAACATTTCAGTTTCAGACTTCATACCTTTCCAAACATCCAGCATAATGCAAAACCTGTTACTCTCTCAACTGTCTAAGTTTGTTGGAGCAATATTTGGAATGTGTCCCTGTTTTTGGGCCTTTGCTCCACATTTTTTATTACTTAGTCCGGATGTGTTCCTATAAGAGGTTGTGCGGTATGGGCAGAGATTATCCTGCTGTGAGTATGTGTGTGGCTTGCAAGGTGCTACAGTGACATTATTACCTACTAGCTACCAACTAGCATGGCTGTTTCTGTTCACACACTACTATTATAGAAATCCACTACATTTGACAGTAAATATACATGACATGCTTTGTGTACTACTTATCCTATATTCCCTTTACATTCATTCCTACTATTACATGATATATTTATTGTAGCACAATGTTCTTATATAACAGTCATGTCTTAGTGGTAAGTCATGCAGACTACTGTTTCCAAGGTCCTGGGTTCGGGACTGACAGCGGGATTTTATTTTGCCTTTGAGCAGACTACAGGCCTTGTCATTCAGAGTGACTAAGGCACTTTTAAGCAGTTGTAACTGGGTTAGCGCTGGCTTGTGCGGAGCTCACGCATGCGCACTGGTGTTCAGCTCCGCTCACACCCACTTACAACTGCTTAAAACTGCTTACTCTTGCGCACACCCGCGCTAATTTCTTTGAAAGAAATGAAAATGGGGAGACAGGAAAGTGGTGAAAAAGGGGTCACAAAGAGGGTAAGACAGTAGGGAAACAAGCTCGGGTTTTGCAGGAGGGATGTAGGTAAGGCCCATAGCTACCCATTTCTTCATCAGCAACAGCTGTGCATATGTTTGTAATTTGGTGTGACATTTGAAACCTTCCACCCCTGGGAGAGGTGTAAGGACAACAATAATACTTGTTGTACAGCCAATTGTAATTGATAGTTTCCATGTCCAGCAGACATGTAAATGGGCAGCTATGTATGGGGCATAATTTTTGTGGGTACAGAGTGCCCTTTTTTTTTTTTTTCAGGTGAGAGTGGTATGTCAGGTACAGGAAGTCGGTATAGCTGGGGAGGTAGGTTGGGTAGGTTAACAGACAAGACAAACAAGATGCATACAGGGGCGGTGTATAACACATATGGGGGGGTTACACAATCGACGGGGACGGATGTTTGGATATCTAGAGTCCATGAGCCCACAGATGGCAACAGTGGAACTGATATCCCCACCCACGGGCAGTTGCTACTGTGACTTCACGGCCCAGGACGGGGCTGTGCTGGGGGCTATGTAGGCTGGGCAGCAGGCACGCTCGTTAGTTGTGCCACCTGTGCCTCAAGCTGGCGTAGGGGCCCAAGAACAGCTTCCCGGATCTCCCTACGCACCACAGTCCGGACACTATGGAGGGTGAGTGGATGTTCTCCTCCGGCCACACTTGCAGAGGGGGGACAAGCCCCATCCCCTGCAGCGCTTCCACCCGCAGGTGGCACAGGGCCACCGGAGGAGGGTCCGGCCTGGGCACTACTGCCAGGTGCACTTGCCAGCTGAGGGGGAGAGGTGGGTCCGCAGGAACTCGCCTTCCCTGTCGTCCTATGTTTTGCATTATGTCATGACAGTTTAGGTTAGTAATGTACAATACCATTCACAATTAGTTGTAACAGCATGCATTAGTATTCCCATTAACCAAACACCCAGATATTCAAACCATTGAACAGCAAGCATAACACATGCATATTTTGAACAGCAATACACAGTCCAACAACATGCAGGGTTTGGATGTATGAACAGGGCAGATGCATCAACATACATGCAAATATGTATGAACCAACAGGACAAATGTCCAGGGGTGTTAATTGTGATTGCACATACCAATTTCACGTGGAATGGATTATATGTGGTTATAGGGTAGGGTGAAGAAAATTTAATTAACAACCTCAAATACCAATACATATGCTGTACATTTCTAATAGCTGCAGATATATACACACTACAGTTCTGCCTACAGTTTCCTATGTGATAACTACTTCAAGTTGGTGATAGGAATGTTACTGCTACGTCAATATACATTTTCATTTTTATTCATACACATTCATATCTGGCACTGTTCAGCTACATCATCCTGCTACATTTGCTTTATATAGCTATAGACAACTGTGGATGTTTGGTATTTCAGACAACCATACTATCTGCATATTGCAGACTGAGAGCAACGTATCCAGATTTTGGGATACACATTCCAGCTGTGGTAACATTTTCAACACATGTTACTGTTTGGTTCTGCTTGTCACAATCATTTCATTCTGTACTGACTGCAGTATACTTTATTCAGGAGTTATTACTACTTTATTGGTGGATTCATAACTCTTTCTCAAACTCTCTCACTTGTTTTATTTTTACAATTCAGGATGGTACTTAATTCTAGGCTTTATTGACATGTTTTACCTGTAGTTATAACAATCCTTTCCAACAGTCTCACTTCTGTCATGTTTCTGTATTTCAACAGGGATATATTTCACACGTGTTTTACTCAGCTTCTGCAGCTGTACTTTTCAGCCTGCTGCAGGTTATGTACTATTATATTACAGGTGGGACATCTTTATTTCAGACTTGTTTCATTTTTCTGTTTGGATTACAGACTGCATCACACTTTTGTAATCAAGCAATACTTGCAAACCCTCTTACACTGTTACTTGCACATTTTATTAATTAGTGACTACACTGCACTCTTTTGCTAACTGTCATACTTATATATTTATTTACAGTTACAGGGAGAGGATTACTGACCTGCCTGGTGGCGCAACCATGCCAGCCTATCGCCATAGGCTCTACGGTTCGCAGAACAGACACCTGCAGCTGTAATATAAATAAAGTAATATTGGAATACACATCTCCATAATATCAGCTAGGTTAATTTCTTACATAAATAATTACATGTAACTTACTCAGTAGTGGGGCGTTGGGCATTTCCCGGGCCTCCTGGATCCAACGGTTCAGTTGGTCCTGCTTCCGTCTCTTCAGGTCCGCATGGTGGTGACGGACCTGCTCACCAGTCCTTGGTTTCCCTGTGGCACTGGTGAGATCATGAGCCAACCGGTCCCACGCCTCAGCCCTATATGCTCCCCACAGGACCTGGCCCTGCATGAGTTGGGCCTCATGATTGTGGACAAGGAGCCAAACCATATATTTGGACTCCTCAACACCCCACCTCTGTGCTCGAAAGCAACTACCCTCACCTACACCTGACATTCTGGCTGCAAGTCAGTTCTACAATCGGTTATGTTGTGTATTCCCAAACTATGGGGCTTATATATGCTGTTTTTCCCGCACTTCTCTGTGATTGGCCATTTTGGAATTGTATCAGCTTCACAAAACCTGCTTTGTCATGCTCCTCTTTCTATTCATTCCTATATATATGCTATTACTGCATTTCTAAGTGCAACTGTCATGGCTTAGTGGTTCAGTACCTTGACTATGGTGCATGGTATCCTGGGTTCGAACCTGGCCACTGCTTTTTATATTTTATGACTGTCTACACAGACTAGGAGGTGTGTCTGTGTAAAGGCAGTTTTGTTACAGCTTGCTCAATGTTGCCCGTCAGTTAGCTTGTTGGCGCAGTGCGTAGCTCCGCGCAAATGGGTTACGCTGGTTTACGCGTCATTTGGCTGTCAGCACGCATATTACGCTCAACTCAGCCATGGGCACACAGTTTCAGCATGCTAAACCACTGCTCACCTACGGGCACTCATTTTACACCTGTTAAACCACTGCTCACCTACAGGCACTCATTTTATACCTGTTAAACCACTGCTCACCTACGGGCAGATGCACTCAACTTGGTAAACTGTAGCTCAGCTATAGGCACATCTGACATTTTTTATTATTTTGTTATCTCACATTTCTTCAAAATATATGGCCCATTTCATTACATTTTACATAAAATATAATTTTATATGTGTACATATATGTCAGGGACTTGTTTTGTGCTTATTTCACTAAAAATAAAAATTGATGTTGGGGGGGCTCGAACCATGACTGCCTGCTCTTCAGCCGACGTCTCTACCGCTACGCTATTGCTTCTTGGCTTACTTTGCATATTTAGTTCTTATATGCTTTTCCACTGACTGCTAACTGTGGTTAAGCTACGGGCACGCCCGCGCAAACGAGTGCACTCACGGGCAAACATCTTTACAATTAAAAAAAAAATTATAAGATGTTCATTTGTACATTTTATGTTCGTAGTCTGTGGGGGCATGTGTTGTGTTGTATTTATTCACATTTACACGGGCTCTGTCATGGGGGTTTACTTTTGGGACTTTTACTCTTCTCGGGGCTTGTCTGTTTGCAGGGCTCGGCCTACGGACACGCCCCCTACTGTCTTCCACGGACCGTGTAAGCCTTAGGTGTGATTCAGCATGCCCTCATGCATATGGATGACATGCTGACGTCACACCGTTTAACTGCAGCCTCCGTGTAAGCCTTGTAACTCTTACACGGAGGCTTCGTGAATCCTGCCCTGAATGTTTTACTGTGCATATTAAGAATGGATAGATTTGCCCAAACTCTGGACTGATGTGTGTGCTTTTTTTTTTATTCCTGGGGAAATGCTATTCAGAAGTGAAAAGACATATAAGGGAACAGTTTTAGTGGCACACCAGGCTGTGATTTTTTTGATGTCTATTGTCATGCAAAGTTGACTAAATAGCTGAATCTAGTAAAGCTGGAAATGTGAGACTGTAGCCCACTGAAGGAGGGGAGATGGGAGGAGTAACTTGGCCAGGAATTGAAACTTGCAAAACTGCTCCTTGTGAAAAGTCTTTTTTATCTCAGTAATTTGTTGACACTTTTGCAAGTTTCTTTCAGAGAATGTGTAGTACATCAATAGGAACAACATTTGTAAAACTCAGCACATACCAGTCAATGACACATGAGCTGCAGACTCTCAAACTTGGCATTTTTTTCAGGTTGTCCATTCTAAGTGAATGGAAGTCTAGTCTGATAACAAATGGTAGGGCTATTTGTTCTCACAGTCTGTGCATTGAGACAGATTTAGCTTTCCAAAGGAATCACAATGTCTGCCCCCATGAGGGCAGACAAGAGTAAAAAAAAATAAAATTAGGAAAGAGCACTTATTTTGCTGCAGGCAGCTTTAGGAAGTGCAGTAAATCATGGCAAGATAAAAAATATATGTTTTTTTCATTGTTTGCCCGTAGTGGTCATTTAATGGTTTCACTGAATATTTTGGTCTGTCTGTCCCTCTGCAGTTAGAGGGGGTTATTGCTGTTCTCACTTCTTTGTTATTTGATATTTAACTCTTAGCCTAGGGGGTTTCTCTCTGCTTTAAGTGTTAGCCACATAGCTGGGAATTTATTTTCTGCTCAATATCTGAGTGGTTTGGCTGGCTACAATCAACTGTATTAGAAGCTGAAGTTAAGTACAAACTTGCAGTTTTAAAGATAGTACTGTATTTTATTTTTGGGTCTAATGTTTAAATTAATTTTGCCTGACTGAAATATTTCTTTGACTGACTGAATTATTTTATATATTTTCTGGCACTGCTTTCTGTTCTCATCTGTCCTGAAACTGTTTTTCCCCCTCCCTCTCACCCTATTCTTGTGGTGTTGTTATAGTTGGTGGCTTTTCAGTTGCCTGCCCCTAGTGCAAATTTGATCTGGGACACCCATCCCAGTCTAGTGTTCACCCTACTTAATACAGAGAGAACATTTGAGAAGGCCAACCCACTTCCTCTCTCCTTGCACTTTACTAAAAAAAAAAAATAATGCACTTTATTCATCTGCTTTTACTGTATTTGTGTTTCTTCCTACTTTATTACCTTATTTTGCTTTTGCCTCTTCTTAAAAGTATTCAGTTGTATTTATTCTCCTGCATTTATTACTGGGTGGTAGTAGCCTGATTAAATTGTAACTGTTATTCTAAGCCTGTTGGTTTAAGCACTTGGGCTTCAGACCATTTGTTTTACATTAAGAAGGTTTGTGGTGAGGAGAGGCTAGATTCTGCTCTTCTGAGCTGGGGATTTCTGGTTAAAGGCTTATTGTGCCTGATTATGTGAACTGCTTCTTTCTGAAATTGGTGCGCCTTGTTTGCTGTAGCATAAACTATATGCAGGCCTGCTGAATCTAGCTTTGATTGTATAACTTGAGCACCAATCCAGGCCATCGTTTTTGGAGAGGGTTCCCCTGCACCCTAGTGGCAGGAGTGTGCAGTTAGAACTTGTCTGATTAAAGTCTGCAGGAACAGGGCTCAGTTTTGAGCTTTTTTACTAGTTAATTGAGTTGTTGTTGTTGTCTTTCGGCTTTTCCCGGTCAGGGGTCGCCACAGTGGAACTCCGGTCCGCTAATGATTTGCAGTAGATTTTCACAGTGCTGAGTTGCCAGCTCGATGCCCAACCTTCAATGAAGGCACTCCTATTTACGCATGTCTTTCAGAATGCCACCCAACCATGGGGAGGACATGCAGATTCCACACAGAAGGCACTCCCCGCACTCCAGCTGAGAATCGAATGGGAGAACCTCTTGCTGTGAGGCAACAATGCTATCACTGCACCACCACGGCTGCTTACTAGTTACTAGTTAATTGGGTAATTTGTTTAAATCAGTTTTCTCATTTTCTATTGTTATAAAAATGTACTTTATTCGTCTGCTTTTGCTGTATTTGTGTTTATTCCTACTTTATTACTTTATTTTGCACTTGCTGCCTGTTCTTAAAAGTATTTAATTGCATTTATTCTTCTGCATTTGCTACTGCATGTTAGTAGCCTGATTAAACTGTAACTGTTATTCTAAGCCTTTGGTTTAAACATTTGGGCTTCAGACCAGTTGTTTTACATTAAGAAGGTGTGTGGTCTTCACTATTGTGGCAGAACAGGTAGCTTACATCCTTCTAAGTTGGGAGTTACTGATCGAAGGCTTAGTGTCTGTTATTCTAAAAGTGTATTAGTTCTGGTTTAAGCACTTGGGCTTAGGGCCAGTTATTTTACATTAAGAAGGTGTAGTCTGCACTCTTGTGGGAGGAGAGGGTAGATTCTGCCCTTCTAAGCTGGGAATTTCTGGTTAAAGGCTTATTGTGCCTGTTTATTTGAACTGCTTCTTTCTGAAATTGGTACACCTTGTTTCCTGTAGCACAAGGCTAGAGTCAGACCTGCTGTATCTAGTTTTGTTTGTATAACTTGAGCACTAATCCAGGCCATCTTTTTCTGGAGAAGGTTCCCCTGCAGCCTAGTGGCAGGAGTGTGCAGAAAGAACTTGTCTGATCGAAGACTGCTGGAACAGGGCTCAGTTTTTAGCTTTTTATTGGTTAATTGGTTAATTTGTTTAAATTAGTTTGCTCATTTGCTACTGTTATATTAAAAAAAATACACTTTATGCATCACCGCATAGCTAGGGTTAAGATATTCCCAGCATCATAAAGTCTGCTCTTCAAATTTTCCCTTAGAACTAGTCAGTTTTTTAGTTTTAACACTCAAATATGTTTCTTTGAGCTCAGCACTTGTTCAGAACTCATTGTAAGCACTAAATAAGCTACAAATTACTACAGCACTCAACTTTCCTCACTTGTCTAGAGGAAAACAGTTTTTAGTACTTAATAAATAAGCATGTCTATGGGTCAGCTCCTGTTGTTTTCTCCTGTCTACCTGATGAATCTGGGCATCTTGGGGCAATGCAGCAATTGCCTCCTGTACACAGACAACCCTCTTCTTCTACCACCCAACACTGCAACCTGTGAGAGGATGCACTTATATAGCCAAACAGGAAGCAAAGCTCTCTTCACCCAAGACTGGACTAGACAGTCAAGAAATAAACACTTGCACCACTCCACACTGATCACATAGTCCCTCAAAACCTACACCACCAAAACACACACAAAGAAACACAAAACACACACCTACATTCACAGAGGCTCTCAATAAAAATCTGCCCAAGCAACAGAGACCTCCAAAGCAGAAGTGCAAGCAACCTCCACCCCCCAACACAACCCAAATGACACACAGCCCACAAACTCAGTGTGCCACCCAAACACAGCCTATAAGGCATAACAACGTACCCAACACTCTAGTCATAGGTGACTCTATAGTCAGGCGAACTAATGTTCCCCTCACAGGCTAAACAAGGAGAAAGTTGCTGTCAGCTGCCTGTCGGGTGCCAGGATCAGCCACATAGTGCATGCACTCATGTCACTCCACACAAATACAAATATGACTCTGTCATTGTCCATGTTGGTGTGAATGACCTGAGACATACCTCCCTGGACTACATGAAAAGAGACATGGAGGAGCTCTCTGATCTTGTAGCCCAGGCAGGTATGACCCTAGCCCTATGTAGCATCCTGCCATCACCCAGAATTATACCACAGTACAAGGACAAAATGATTGACTTCAACAATTGGCTAAGCTTCTGGTGTCATTCTAAGGGGATCCAGTATCTGTCTGTCTGGGATGACATGATCGACAGACCACGATGCTTTGCCAGAGATGGCCTGCACCTGTCGGCGTTGGGATTCCGGATACTGGCTAAGGCTCTTACCACCCCATTAGTGCCTTTTTTAGGCAAGGTTCAAATGACAAATTCACCACTGTAACAAGTACAAGCAAGAAAAATCTAAGGGTAATGCTACTCAATGCTAGAAGTCTAAACCTCAAAATGCACTCACTCGAGGCACTCCTTAAAATGGAGAATATTGACATCTGTGCAGTGACAGAGACCTGGTTCAAGGCTCCAGAGATCACCCCTGCATTACCAGGCTACAATTCATACCACACCTTTCGGCCACCTAACCTGGACCGAAACACTAAAGGTGGAGGCGTCTCCATATTCATTAAGGATATTCACACCTCCAGGCTAGTTACTCAGCATAATGCATCTGAGATTATCCAAGTGCAATTAACTCTGGGCAAGATCGCAATCCAAACTGTAGCTTGCTACAGATCCCCCACCATGTCTCAGGATTCCCACTCCTCATTTCTTGATACACTGGAAAATATTAGGGTACAACCTAACACTCTGATAAGGGGTGATTACAAATACCGCACCATTAATTGGGAAAACTACTCATGTAACAACTCTTTGGCTGAACGTTTTCTGGAATTCATAAATTCCAATGCCTTGGATCAACATATCCATGCCCCCACCAGGGGCAGCAATATCCTAGACCTGGTCATTACCAACATGGGTGACTGGTGTTCCACACCAGAGGTCATTTCCTCATTGGTCAGATCCGACCACAAGCTAATCACTCTAGATATTCACATCCTGCCCCCACCCCCCATTACAGAAACCACCGTAAAAAATTTCTCCAAAGCCAACTTCACGTTTCTTAAGACAGAAGTGGCAAACTTCACGACACCCATGCAGACGGACAATAGAGGTATGACTGCTAAATTCTACACAAATGCACTTTATAACCATTTACATGAGTGCATGGATCGTGCTATCCCTAACCGAACCAAGATGCTATCCCCCCAAAAAAATGGAAGCCATTCTGGTGGTCCTCTGCCATAAACAAACTCTACAACAGAAGAAAGAAATTTCTGCAAAAAAGAGTAAAATCCCATGACTGGAAGAACTCCCTGGTCAGCCTCAGTAAGAAGTTGAGATTCCTCATAAAATTATCCAAAGCTAGTTACTAAAACAAAACTGCCACTGTTTCTAAAGACAACAACAAAGCATTCTATAGCTATGTCAAGAATCTCAATGGCAACACACAGATCTGCTCTGAGTTACAGCACAATGGCACTAAATATACAGAACCAACTGATATTGCCAACATCCTGGCAGATAGGTTCAGTGCTAACTTTACCCCCCTCTCACCCGCTAAAGGGCCCATCTCTATACCAGAAGAATGCAAAGTTCCTGTAATCACGGCTGCACAGGTAAAAACCACACTCTCCAAAGCCAAGAACACAGCATCCATGGCACCTGACAACATCCCAGGCTGCATTTTACACGAACTACAGAATGAACTGGCACCCCACCTTAGTACCATGTTCAATCATAGCCTCACCTCAGGCTTGGTGCCCACTGAATGGCACACAGTGACAGTTATCCCACTCCACAAAGGGGGATACACCCACAGGCCCTAGGGACTACCGCCCCATTGGCCTGACAAACCTGGTCTGCAAGGCCATGGAATATATCATCATGGAACTTATAACCAAAGACATTGGTAATCTCCAACCTCTGGACCCCACCCAGTTTGAGTTTGTAAAAGACAGATCATGTCTCCTAAACCTGATAGACTTCTTTGAAGCAGTCACCAAAACCGTAGATGAGGGTAAGGTGGTTCACACAGCCTATATAGATCTTGCCAAGGCTTTCAACACCATCCCCCACTCTGGAATTATATATAAACTCACTAAACTAGGTATAAATCCCTATGTCACAAGATGGGTTGCCAACTGGCTCACTGACAGAACCCACAATGTGAAAGTAGCAGACTCCAAATCCGACTTCAGACCAGTGACAAGTGGAGTACCACAGAGTTCAGTCCTGGGTCCTCTCCTGTTTGGTATCTCCTTCTCTGAAGTAAAGGCTAACACAGAAGGTCTTTGGCTAATGAAGTTCGTAGATGACTGCAAACTAGGAGCCATAATCGAAACTCCTAATGATGTGGACATCCTACAAAAGGGCCTCACTGAGACAGATGCCTGGTGTCAAAGCCATGGCCTCAAGCTCAATGCTAAAAAGTGCATTGTCATCCCTTTTGATAAAAACTCTGTACCCATGAACTACCACATAGGTGGTAGTCTACTTAACACCGAAAGTGTGATAAGAAACCTTGGACACAGGTGGATGGTAGTCTCTCCTTTGATAATCCCATTGTCACAGTAGTCAGGAAATCCTTCTATGTGGCATACCTCATCCAGGAAAAAAGAGGTAATTATTCCCCTCTACTCATCACTCATTAGACCCATTATAGAGTACAATGCCCCTTTTGATATGTACCTCACAAGACATCTACAACAACTGGAAAGGCCGCAGAAATACCTCACAAAGAGGATTACCAGCCTCAAACAAATGCCCTACCCAGACTGTCTCAAAAAACTCCAGCTTTACTCCGTAGCATCTCACCTACTCAGAGACAATCTCTGGCTAAGATACAAAGCTATGTCAAACCCAGAGCTGTTGGACATGTTCCACTTAAAGAAATCCCAATCCCTCTGAGCTACACACTCTAGGGACCTAAACCTTGCCACCACAATAAACAGAACATGCTGGAGGGATGGATTGCTTTCCCAGAGACTTCCCATACTCTGCAACAAATTACCTATCTATATCAAACAAAGCTCCTCATTAGCACTCTCCAAGAAAATTCTTGATGATTAGATGGGAGATAGGAAATTTACCCTGAGGATCACTTCTGTGGCTCTGCTAGACAGGGGCACAGGAAAATAATTTTCTTGGGTGGCGAAAGCCAGGGTACCTTTTTGGCTAGGCTTACATAGACCCTAGGGCCGATAGCCTAGTACCTACCTATGAACCTATGAGAGGAAAAGAAGCAAAGGACTTTATTTTCCTTTGCTGGGTACATACAATAATCAATTTAACAGGGTCACGAACAGTTTGGAGAAAGAGACCAATTTTGGGAAAGCATTGGTATTGCCATATAACTTACATTTTAAGGGTATACTTAACATTACAGTTATAAATTTGCACTTGATTGGGATAGAACAGGAGTATTAAAAGAAAGTTGGTGAGAAACCAGTTATTGTACACCAAAAGGATGTTTCTTTCAAAGCCATGTTGGAAAGACCCTTAAATGGTACATCAGTTGGTGTTATGGTCAAATGTAGCCATTGTTCACAGCGCAGACATATATTTGAAGCTTTTAACGTATAGCTAGAGGGTTTTGGAACTATTAAATTTGGCTGTAAATATTATTGTGACAGTAGGGGGTTATCTACATGGCAAAGTGTCAGCAGTGTCAATGTTTTTATATAAGCAAAACAACAAGGGCATTTAAAAACAGAATATGCCAACATCAGTATGACAGTGCTAGGAAAGATGAAAGAAATGCTCTATTTAAACATATCATGAGTTTTCTGATGCATTTTTTTAAGTATACTGTAATAGACCTCATAACTATGGGACCTAGGGGAGGACCATTAGATCTGTACTTAGAGCATAAGGAACTCAGATGGCAGTTAAAATGTAATGCTGCAATTTTCCCTAGTCTCAATGAAATGATTTCTATCAATAGTTATTTAAAGTTGAAAGCTATGTTTGCGACTTAGACTCTCTCTCCTTTATATACACAATATTTTTTGTTTTATCATCTAGTGAAGTGGGCAAGACATACGGGTAGCGCATGTTTAATGATTTGTGAAATTGAGTTTTTGGCATCTGCAAAAAACACACGAAAGTCACCACACGTCAAGATTTAATGAAGCTTTCAGGTCTACACCCTTCCTCAGTATATATTTTTTGGCATATGGACAGCTTTCATTGGGGAAAATGTTTTTAAATTGATATCACTTTGTCATAAGTAAAATTTGTCACATGATTTTACTATTGTATTTAAGGGGATGGATTTATTGGAGTATTATTCTGAAGAAGTCCAGTTTACCCAGGACGAAAGCACTAAATTTATTTTAATAAAATGTGCAGTGCAGTTCACAGGGGTTGCTTTCCTTTTGTTTTTAAAAACAAATAGTTAGTAGGGCATAAAAAACTACTGCATGATAACTATGAGAATCAATCAGAGGAGTTTAGAAAAGATTGGAAAGAGAGATTGGATAAGCAATTTACAAGGGAACACTGTGAGGACATATGCATGGCTAGCAAGTATGGAAAAAGTAAAGAATATTTAGGATTTTTGCTTGGTTTATAGGTTCATAGGTTCATAGGTTGGTACTAGGCTATCAGCCCTAGGGCCTATACAAGCCTAGCCATAACAATTCCCTGGCTATTTCTTCCCACATTATTTACTTTCCTGGACCCCTGTCTAGCAGGGCAACTGACGTGATCCCTGGGGTGAATTTCCTTTCTCCCATCCAAACGTCAAGGTTCCTCTTGAAGAGGTCCAAAGAGGCACTCTGCTTGACATGTATGGGCAATCTATTCCAGAGTCTGGGGAGTCTCTGGGTCAGGAACCTATCCCTCCAGCATGTTTTGTTTATTGTGATGACAAGGTTTAGATCCCTGGAGCGTGTAGCTCTGAGGGATTGGGATTTCTTTAAGTGTAGCATGTCCAACAGCTCTGGGTTTGACATGGCCTTGTATGTTAAGCAGAGATCGCCTCTGAGTAGACGATATGTGACAGAGTATAGCTGGAGTTTTTAAGGCGGTCAGCGTGGGCAACTGCTTTAGGCCTGTGATTCTTTTAGTGAGGTATTTCTGAGGCCTTTCCAGTTGTTGCAGATGTCTTGAGAGGTACATACCAAATGGGGCATTGTATTCTATAATGGGTCTAATGAGGGATGAGTACAGTAGGACAATGACCTCCTTTTTCCTGGATGAAAATCCCTTCGTGATGAGGTGTGCCACATAGAAGGATTTCCTGACTGTTGTGGCGATGTGGTTATCGAAGGTGAGACCACTGTCCACCTGTGTCCCTAAGTCTCTTATCACAATTTCTGTGTTTAGTGTACTGCCACCTATATGGTAATTCATGGATACATGTTTTTTCCCAAAGGGGATAACAATACATTTCTTGGCATTGAGCTTGAGCCCATGGCTCTGGCACCAAGCATCTGTTTCTGTAAGGCCCTTTTGTAGAGTATCCACATCATTTGGGGATTCAATAATAGCTCCCAGTTTGCAGTCATCTGCAAACTTTGTTAGCCAGAGTCCTTTAGTGTTGACCTGTACTTCAGAGAAGTAGATGCCAAACAAGAGTGGCCCCAGCACTGAACCCTGAGGTACTCCACTTGTCACTTGTCTTGAGCTGGATTTGGAGTCAGCTACTTTTACAGTGTGGGTTCTATCAGTAAGCCATTTAGCAACCTATTGGGTGACATAGGGATTAATACCCAACTTAGTAAGTTTATCTATGATTCCAGAGTGGGGGATGGTTCAAAGGCCTTGGCAAGGTCTAGATAGGCTGTGTGGACCACCTTACCCTTGTCTATGGCTCTGGAGACTGATTCAAAGAAGTCAATCAGGTTCAGGAGACAAGATCGGCCCTTCACAAACCCAAACTGGGTGGGGTCCAGTGTTTGAAGGTTGCCAATGTCTTTGTTTATAAGTTCCATGATAATACGCTCCATGGCCTTGCAGATAAGGCTTGTCAGACTGATGGGACGGTAGTTTCTGGGATCCAAGGTGGATCCCCTTGTGGATTGGGATAACTGTAGCTCTGCGCCACTCAGTGGGCACGAAACCTGAGGTGAGGCTATGATTAAACATGACACTTAGGTGAGGTGCCAGTTCATATTGTAGTTCATGTAGTACACAGCCCGGGATGTCATCTGGTCCAATGGATGCTGTATTCTTGGCTTTAGAGAGTGCGTTTTGTACCTGTGTGGCCGTTATTACTGGAATTTGGCAATCTTCCGGTATTGAGATGGGCCATTTAGGGGGTGAGAGGGGGGTGAAGTTGGCACTGAATCGATCTGCCAGGATATTGGCAATATCCTTTGGATCAGTATATTAATTGCCATTCTGTTTTAGCTCAGAGCAGATCTGAGCATTGCCATTTAGATTCTTGACATAGTTATAGAATGCTTTGTGGTTGTCTTTGGAATCTTTGGCAATTTTATTTTCATAACTAGCTTTGGAGGATTTTATGAGGCATCTCAGTTTCTTACTGAGGCTAGTAAGGGAGTTTTTTGCATCCTGGGATTTTCCTCTTTTCTGCAAAAGTTTCTTCCTTTTGTTGTAAAGTTTGTTTATGGCAGGGGTCCACCAGATTGGCTTCCTTTTTTTGGATGAGAGCATTTTGGTTCTATTTGGGATGGCACGATTCATGCATGAGTGGATGTGCTCGTACAGTGCCTTAGTGTAGGATTCAGCAGTTGAACTTTCAGTTCCCGTCTGCATGGGTGTCATGAAGTTTGTCACTTCTGACTTGAGTAGCATGAAGTTGGCTTTGGAGAAGTTTTTTATGGTGGTTTCTTTAATGGGGGGTGGGGGTGGGATGTGGATGTTAAGGGTGATTAGCTTATCGTCAGACCTGACTAACAAGGGGGTGACCATAGGTATGGAGCATTGATTTGCCATGTTGGTAATGACCAGGTCTAGGTTATTGGAGCCCCTGGTGGGACTATGGATTAGTTGATCCAGGGCGTTGGAATTTATGAATTCCAAGAACCGTTGCACAAAGGTGTTGGGACATGTGTAGTTTTCCCAGTTAATGGCAGGGTAGTTAAAATCACCCAGTATTAGGGTGTTTGGTTCTATCTTAATATTTTCCAGTATGTTTAAAAAGGTGTAGTGAGAATTTTGGGGTATGGTGGGGGATCTGTAGCAAGCTACAATTTGGATTGCAGTCTTACCTAGTGTTAGTTGCACTTGGAGAATTTCAGACACATTGTGTTGGCCAACTAGCCTGGTGGTGTGAATATCCTTGGTGAATATTGACACTCCTCCACCTTTAGTGTTTCGGTCCTGGTTTGGTGGCCGAAAAGTGTGGTAGGAGTTGTAGCCTGGTATTGCAGGGGTGCTCTCTGGAGCCTTGAACCAGGTCTCAGTTACTGCACAGATATCGATGTTCTCCATTTTTAGGAGTGCCTCGAGAGTGCATTTTGAGGTTTAGACTTCTAGCATTGAGTAGCATTACCTTCAGATTTTGCATGCTTGTACCTGTTACAGTGGTGGTTTTGTCCTTTGATGTTTGCCTAAAAAAGGCACTATAGGGGTGGCAAGAGCCTTAGCCAGTAACCTGAATCCCAGGGGCGACAGGTGCAGACCATCTCTGGCAAAGCATTGTGGTCTGTCAATCATGTCATCCCAGGCAGACAGATACTGGATCCCCTTTGAATGACACCATAAGCTTAGCCAATTGTTGAAGTCAATCATTTTATCCTTATATTGTGGTATCATTCTGAGCGAAGGCAGGATGCTACTCAGGGCTAGGGTCATACCTGCCTGGGCCACATGATCTGAGAGCTCTTCCATGTTTCTTTTCATGTAGTCCAGGGAGGTACATCTCAAGTCATTCACTCCAACATGGACAATGACAGAGTCATAGTTGTACTTGTTGTGGAGTGACTTGAGTGCATGCGTTATGTGGCGGATCCTGGCACCCGCCAGGCAGCTGACTGTAATTTTCTCCTTATTCAACCTGGTGAGAGGGACATCAGTGTGCCGGACTATAGAGTCACCTATGACTAAAGTGTTAGGTACATTGTCTTGCCTTAGGGGCTGTTGCTGGGTGGCACACTGGTGTTGTGAACTATGTGACACATTGGTTGTGATTGGTGTTTGTTTGCGTTTCAGCTTCAGAGGTCTTTGTTTCTTGGGCAGGTTACAGTTAAGGGCCTCTGCATATGTGGATTTAGTGTTGCTGTGTGTGGGTGTTGGTGGTGCGGGTTTAGAAGGGCTATGTGTTGCTTGAGGTGTAGTGTGGGTGTTAACCTTCTCCTCTTGACTGTTTAGCACAATCTTGGGTGGAGAGAGCTTTGCTTCCATTTTGGCTATGTAAGTGCATCTCTCACAGGTTGTAGTGTTGGGTGGTAGGAGGAGAGGGTTGTCTGTGTACATGAGGCAATTGCTGCATTGCCCCAGTATGCCCAGATTCACCAGGTGGACAGGAGAAATCACCGGAAGCTAACCCTTGGACATGCCTGGTTTGGGGCTTTCTTTTTTTTTTTTTCTTTGTAAAGTACAGGAGCTGTTTCCTTAGTAAGGTACTTTGCAATTATAAGCTGTTTAGTGCCTACTATTAATTTCTCCTTAATAACAAGGAGAGTTCAGTGTTTGTATGAGTTTAAGGCTTCCTAGTGCTTTCCAGCAGGTATTAGAGAAAGTGCTAGTCACAGGGATGCTTAAAGGTAAGATTGAAAAGAATGCACTCTGCAGTGTGCACTAGAGAAGTTAGATGTGAAAGTAGGTAACTTGAGTTTTACCTATTTAAAAAGTTAAGGTTTAGTTTAGAGTTACTATTTTTAAAACAGCAAGATGGATTGAAAGGGGTGGTCACTTTTGTAATTTGGTACTATGAAATACTGTAGGATGGCCAATAAATTTAAATAATTGAAGGGGAAGCATTTGTTTGAATTTACTTATACTCCAAGCAGACTTCAAAGAATTTGTCCTCAGATGGATGACAGATGTTAGAGGTGTGATGGGGAAGAAGCTGGCAGATTTCAAAAATTCCCTATAGAGTACTCTATCAGAAATATTGGGTGAGCAAATGGGTAGAACTAAGGAAATAATTATTTTGAGCTGGAACACAGGATCTGAATGGCCAAGTCATAATACGGCCTTGTTAAGTTTTAATTTTGGTGGCTGTCCAAAAAAGCAATTACTAGAAAATGGAAATCAAACTCTAAACCAACTGTATTTAAGTACTGAATATTTTAACAGAGATCAAAGATCCAGAAGTAGAATCTTTAGAAAAGGGAAGTAGCAAATTATATAGAAATAAATGGAAATTTTGGGAAGAATACATGTAGAATGATGTTCGGGAAGAGGGGTGTGGTTTAAGGGAAGGTAGGAATTGAGCAATTTATATAATGTTGGACTGATTTCAGTTATAAAAAAGAACATACATATGTATAATGAATGCAGGTGGAAACATGTTAATATGGTTTGTTTTCTCTTGTATGTATGTCTATGTCTCAAGTGATAATTTAATAAAGGTCTTACAAAACAAAAAACTCTGAACTGCGCAATGACTCCTGAGCATCTGAATGGTGAGCACAGTAGCACCCTCATACCTCTCAACCTGGAAACATCAAAAATCTGGACAAGGCCCATGAAAAATAGGTACAAATCTGTATGATGATTAACATCTAATTTGCATACATAATTACGTAACCACACCCACTCCAATGGAATTGTGAGATACCAACTTTCAAATGCAAACTGAAGAACAGACAACCAAAATATGGCACCAGAGTTCCCCTGCAGCCATTCCAATGCCCCATTACCTGGCTATTTCGCCCCATTTACCATAAACACTAATGTGTGCATACTGCTTTGCTTCTACAATGATTATTTGGATTTTATTATTACATTTTGCAGCACAACAATGCACAAACACTAACAGACATCTGCTAAACAAAGCGATACTGTCTCACCATGAAAATAGACTTGGCATTAAAACTTCTCTGCCCTTGAAACTCACATTTATTGAAACAGCATTGAAACCCACACCACATCCAAAGCAAATGCATCTAGCCAGTGGTGGATAAAGATTACCTTTGGGCTGTTTTCAAATCACTAGCCCCTTACACACAAAAGAAACATACATGTGTTCTTTTCCTTGATACACCTTCCTGAGTGTGGAGTTTGCATGTTCTCCCCGTGGTCGAGTGGCGTTCGAAAGACATGCGTGAATGGGCGTGCCTTTGCTGAAGGTTGGGCATTGGGCTGGCAACTCAGCACCATAAAAATCTACTGCCAATCATTAGCAGACCGGAGTTCCACTATGGCGACCCCTAACCGGGAAAAGCCGAAAGAAAAGCAACATTCCTTGTATAATACAGCACACTTGTTAGAGCGCATTTTAAATTTATTGTTTGGACATTTTTCCAGTAGGCTGTACTGTAGGCAATGAAACAAAATGCATGAACCAATAATGACAAAACTGCCCAATTCAGAACATTTCCATAATAAAAGTCTACTCCCACACCCACACTATAAACAGAATGACAGTAGTGTAAGCCATAGGCATCTTGCACAGCTTCTCGCACTTATTTTCAATTTCAGGGGTTTTTTTTGGGGTGGGACAAAAGGTCAAAAACCAGGGACACTTTTTAAACCTTGCTTGTATAATTTTGGAAAGTTGCTAGAATAAAATGTTATGTTATCACCATGCATTTCACTAGCAAGTCTTGAACTCAGAAACCTATGCACTACAGTCAGAGCAACATACCACTATGCCAAATCAGCAGTTTCATGAAAAATAGGAAAACTGAAACTTAATGGCTATCATTTAGTGAATTCAATTTTCACTTCTCACCATAGCTCTCAACCTCTTAGTACAAAACACCTGGACAAAGCCAATAATGGAAAACCAGGGACACATTTTAAACATTGCTTGTATCATTTTGGAAAGTTGCTAGCATAAAATGTTGTGTTACCACCATGCATATCACTGGCTAGTCTTGAACAAGAGACCCTATGCACTACTGTCAGAGAAACATACCAGTAAGGTAATTCAGCAGTTTCCTGAAAAACAGGAAGACTGAAACTTAATGGCTATCATTTAGTGAATTCAGTTCTCACTTTTCACCATAGCTCTCTTAGCACAAAAAACCTGGACATAGCCAATAATGGGGGAATACAAATTAAGTTCTCAGGTTTTCTCATTTGTGTTGAACAGTATCTCATTACTATAAAGGATGCCTTTATCAGACACTTAGAATGATGTACATGTACCCTACAGTTAGACCCATGTGGTTTAAGATAGTCCCTGGCATATGCCTGAAAGCAGTCTGCATCAGAGAGCTGCAAGACCCCCTGGCCAAGGTCTAGTTAGTTTGGACGTTCACACAATCTGGATCATACCAGTGAGCCCTGCAAAACACAGCTGATTGTTTCCAAATGAAACAATTTCTTAATTCTGCCTGTACTCCTTATGAGTCTCCTTATTAATCATAGTCATTCTACCTGCTTCCTGCCCAACAGTTACTCTTCCACCCTCAAAAACTGATTCTGTTTAACATTACCTGCTCTAAGTATCCCTTTCTATGCTAATGAAATTACTTACTGCATAGTTTTCCTTTACCTGTTTATGTCTGTTGTATTTCAACAGCTAACTACTAAAACAAAACTGGATGCGTTTTACAAAAAAAAACATGCAGTCATTTTCACAAGCCATTTGTGTTTGGTTTTATTGAGGACAAATATAACTGGCAGAAGATTTTTTTTAAATAACTCTTTTTTGCTATTATTTACCATAAACATATCTGTAATATATATAATCCATGCAGCAACATAATGAAGGCTTCCTAATGAAAGTAAGACTGCTTAGCGATCAGCTGTCGTATGTATGATTGCAGAACACTACGAACAACAGTTGTGGTTAGAAAAATAAATAGAAAAAAGAATTCTCGAAGGGGGAAAACTTCACCGCACCTCCACATCCCTACTACACACACACACACACACACACACACACGCACACACACACACACACACACACACACACACACACACACACACACACACACACACACACACACACACACACACACACCCTTGTTTCCTTACTTGATTCTTTGTCCCGCTCATCCAATAAATCCAAAACTCATTGATGCACTGTTTTTGTTCCCAGCTCATCCGTTATACCAAGCTGTTCCTGTTCCCGCTCACGGCCAGACGGAAATGATGTGCTCCTTCAGCTCCACTCTGACTGGCTGGTAGCCCTGATGGCGCTGACGTCCTCATGCACGTGATGACATCAGTGCTGACAGCGCAAAAATTGAAAAATAAAAAAAAAAACGAAAGGAAAAAAAATCGAAAATGAAGGGGTGCCACTCGGGAATCGTGACACCCCTTCATTTGGACCCCAACACTCAGTAAAAAACGAGTAATTTGGTATGGTTGGGAGGTATGAGCACCCCACACTGGGTCACAAAATTTAGTAGATCAGTTTTTATTAGCAAACCATTATAGGTTCATAGGTAGGCTATCTGCCCAAAGGCATTTATAAGCCCAGCCAGAATGTGTTGGCTTTCGAAGCCCCCTTAGATTAGTTCCACGTGCCTCTGTCCAGCAGAGCCATTGAAGTGATCCCTGGGGTAAACTTTCTTTTTCCCATCCACTCATTAAGGTTTCTCCTGAAGAGGATTAGTGAGGAGCTCTGCCTAATGTAGATTGGAATCTTGCTCCAGAGCATGAGAAGTCTCTGGGACAGGAATCTATCCCTCCAGCACATCCTATTTATTGTTGTGGTGAGGTTTAAATCCCTAGAGCGTGTGGCTTGAGGGTATATGGTTTTCATTAGGTGGAGCATGTCCGTCAATTATGGGTTGGACATGGCCTTGTATGTCAGGCAGAGATCACCTCTGAGTAGGAGGTATGCAACCGAGTACAGCTGGAGTTTCTTCAGTCAAGCTGCATAGGACATCTGTTTGAGGCCAGTGATCCTCTTGGTGAGGTACTTCTGTGGTCTTTTCAGTTGTTGTAGGTGTCTTGTAAGGTACATCCCAAATGGGGCATTGTGCTCTATGATGGGTCTGATGGGTGATGCATAGAGGAACCCAATGACCTCTTTTGATCTGAATGCAAACCATTTTATGATTAGGTGGGCCACATCGAAGGATTTTCTAACCACTCTGGCAATGTGATTATCAAAGGAGAGGTTACTATCTACTTGGGTCCTCAGATCCCTTATTATGTCTTCTGTATTTAGGGGGCTACCACCTATGTGGTAGTTTGTGGGTACTTTGTTTTTTCCAAAGGGGATGACTATGCACCTTTTGGCATTTAGCTTGAGGCCATGGTTTTGACACCAGGTATCTGTCTTAGTGAGACCCTTTTGGAGGATGTCTGTGTCAGCTGGAAAGTCAATTATAGCCCCTAGTTTGCAGTCATCTGTGAACTTGGTCAGCCATAGTCCTCCTATGCTTGCCTGTACCTCTGAGAAGTATATGCTGAACAGGAGGGGTCCTAGGACTGAGCCCTGGGGAATGCCACTTGTAACTGGTTAAGAGTCAGATCTAGCTCCCGCAACTCTTACCATGTGGGTTCTGTCCATGAGCCAGTTGGCAACCCATCTCATGATACAGGGGTTTAGGTTCAGGCTGGTGAGCTTGTCTATAATACCTGAGTGGGGAATGGTGTTGAAGGCCTTTGCAAGGACTAGGTAGGTTGTGTGAACCACCTTTCCCTCGTCTATTGCCTTGGTAACTGTCTCAAAGAAGTCCACCAGGTTTAGGAGGCATAATCTGCCCTTAACAAAACCGAACTGGGTCCAGTGTTTGGAGGTTTCCAATGTCTCTGTTAATAAGATCCATGATGATGTGCTCCATAGCTTTGCAGACCAAGATAGTCAGGCTTATAGGGCAATGGTTCCTGGGGTCCGTTGTGGCTCCACCTTTGTGGAGTGGAATAACCGTTGCTGTGCACCACTCTCTGGGCACATATCCTGTGGAGAGGCTGAGTTTAAACAGTGTGTTTAGGTGAGGGGTTAGTTCATCTTTAAGCTCATGTAGGACGCATCCTGGGACACCGTCTGGTCCCATTGATGCTGTGTTTTTGGCTTTGGAGAGGGCTGTTTTAACTTGAGTGTCTGTGATTTCAGGGGCACTACATTCTTCTGGTATAGTTTTGGGCCTTTTTGGGGTTGAGAGGGGGGTGAAGTTTGCACTGAACCTGTCTGCCAAGATGTAGGCTATATCGGTTGGTTCAGTGTATTTTGTGCCATTCTGCACTAACTCCAAGCAGATCTAAGGATTGCCACTTAGATTCTTGACATACCTAAAGAATGCCTTGTGGTTATCTTTGGAGTCCATGGCAATTTTTCTTTCGAAGCTAGCCTTGGAGGATTTTATGAGGGAACGTAGTTTCTTGCTGATACTGAACAGGGATGTCTTCCCTTCTTGGGATTTTACTCTTTTCTGTACTAGTTTCCTCCTTCTATTGTATAGCTTGTTTATGGCAGGGGTCCACCAGACTGGTTTCCTTTTCTTGGAGGAGTGAGTCTTGGTTTTGTTTGGGATAGCATGATCCATGCATTCTTGTACGTGCCATTAGAGTGCATTAGTAAAGGATTTTGAACCTTGGACAGCATTATCCTTTAGCATGGGGGCTTTGAAACTTCCCATCTCGGTCTTAAGTAATGTGAAGATTGCTTTTGAAATGTTTTTCACAGTGGTTTCTTTGACTGGGGGTGGTGGCGGAATGTGAATATCCAGAGTGATTAGTTTATGGTCAGATCTAACCAGCGAGGGGTTGACCTCCAGTGTGGAACACCGGTCGCCCATGTTGGTGATGACCAGGTCCAATATATAGTCACCTCTGGTGGGGGTGTTGACCAGTTGATCCAGGGTGTTTGAGTTTATAAATTCTAGGAAATGTTGGGCAAGGGACCTTGTACTTGAGTAGTTCTCCCAGTTAATGTTTGGGTAATTGAAATCCCCCAATATCAGGGTGTTTGGTAGGACCTTTATGTTTCCCAGTGTTTCCAGGAATGCTGAGTGGGGGTCCTGGGACATGGTGGGTGATCTGTAGCAAGCTATAATTTGAATTGCAGTTTTGCCTATTGTTAGTTGCACGTGGATGATCTCTGAAGCATCGTGCTGTGCCACTAACCTGGAGGTGTGGGTATCCTTGATGAATATGGATACTCCCACACCTTTGTATTTCGGTCCGGGTTTTGTGGCCAAATTGTATGGTATGAGTTGTAGCCTGGTAGAGCTGGGATGCTCTCTGGAGCCTTAAACCAGGTTTCTGTTACTGCACATATATCGATTTTCTCCAAACTGAGGAGTGCCTCGAGTGTGTGCATTTTGAGGTTTAGACTTCTGGCATTGAATAGCATTACCCTCAGTTTTTTGTTACTTGTGCTAGTTACGGTGGTGGGTTTGTCTTTTGAGCCTTGCCTAAAAAAGGTACTATGGGGGTGGCAAGAGCCTTGGCCAGCATTTGAAAGCCTAAGTGTGACAGGTGCAAGCCGTCTCTAGCAAAGCAGCGTGGCTTGTTGGGCATGTCATCCCAAGAAGATAGACACTGGATCCCCTTTGAATGACACCAGAAGCTTAGCCAATTGTTGAAATTGATAATTTTTTTCTTTATACCATGGTATCATTCTTGGTGAGGGCAGGATGCTACTCAGGGTCAGGGTCATACCAGCCTGGGCTATGTGATCAGAGAGCTCCTCCATGTCCCTTTTCATGTAGTCCAGGGAGGTAAGTCTCAAGTCATTCACACCAACATGGACAATGACAGAGTCATATTTGTACTTGTTCTGGAGTGACCTGAGTGCTTGTGTTATGTGGCAGATCAGGGCACCCGACAGGCAGCTAACAGTAACCTTCTCCTTATTCAGCCTAGTGAGTGGGATGTCAGTGTGCCTGACATTAGAGTCACCTATTACTAGTGTGCTGGGTGTGTTATTTTGACTTAAGGGCTGTGATTGTGTGGCACACTGCTTTTGTGAAGTATGTGTTTCATGGTTTGTGTTGGGGCTGGAGGTTGCTTGGATGTCTGCTTTGGAGGTCTCTGTTGCTTCTG
The DNA here is from genome assembly GCF_019279795.1 of Protopterus annectens. Taxonomy (NCBI): domain Eukaryota; kingdom Metazoa; phylum Chordata; order Ceratodontiformes; family Protopteridae; genus Protopterus; species Protopterus annectens. The sequence goes on from NC_056725.1 coordinate 814,354,429, forward strand.
CAGATTTTTATTTAGAGCCTCCAAGTATGTTTTTGTGTATTTATGTGTGTTTTTTGCCGGTGCTGGTTTCATAGGTCTATGTGAGACTGGTGGTGTGATGCAAGTAATTCCCATTTCCTCTTGATTGTCTGGTCCAGTCTTGAGTTGAGAGAGCTTAGCCTCCAGTTTGGCTGTATAATTGCATCTCTAGCATGTACTAGTGTTTATTGGAAGGAGGAGAGGGTTATCTGTGTAGATGAGGCAATTGTAACGTTGCCTCAAAATGCCCAAATTCACCAGTTGGACCAGAGAGTACACCTGAAACTGCCCTTTGGACATGCCTAGATAGGTACAGTGAACTGTTTTACTAATTGGCTGGTAAATTCGAATAGAGAGCCTTGTCCTTCTGTACAGTATAGGGGGGGGTCTAATGCTAAGGTTTATTAGTGCTTGCTATGAGTTTTGAGCAAGTGCCGGTATGAAAAGTGAATGGCTTGAGTGCTTAAGTTGAAAGTTTGTCTAGTTCCAAGGGAAAAATTGAAGAGTTGACTTTGTGGAGTCGGGAATAGCTATACCCTAGCTAACCGGCGCTGCCCAGCAACGCAAAACCACGCAAATGCGGGTTTTATAGTAGGGAAATAAAAGAGATAGAAATTAGCCCAAATGGCCAATAAACTACTAATTTCTGGGCTGAAACCACTCCTCCAGGGACAGATAGGCTGCTCAAAGATCCCTCTCTCACAGTGAACAGAGAAACTTCCTTCTATCCAGGTAAGGTATGGGCAAACACAGAAACTTGTAACACAGACCTGAATTCAGCACTAACCTGAAAACTGGACTATACTAGCTTAGAAATGAAGGAAATCAAGTATTTTTTTGTTTTTTTTTTCAGAAAATAAAGCAGATACAATAAAAAGCACTTTAAATGCACAGAAATGGCTATCACACTTGAGTGTGTAGCCTACAACAGTTAAACAGGTAATTTAAACACAAAAATTACTTTGTTAAAGTGCAGGCAGTAACATAAGTACAATATGTAGCCGAAACAAGCTTTTTAAAACACAGAAACTCTAGAAAATCGACATTTTAGGTGGAATTAGCTAAAGGCAGCAAGAAAATGCAGAAAAATGATACTTACTCACTCCAAAGTCTCTCTTTTGTCTCTCTGCTGCTGTAGAACTCTGCAGGGCACTAGGTAGGAGCTTGCTGAGCTGCATACTAGCACAAAAACCTTGCAAATGCAGGTTTTATAGCAGGGAAATGAAAGTGATATAAATTAGCCCCAAATCGCCAATAAACTACTAATTTCTGGGCTGAAACCACTCCTCAAGGGACAGATAGGCTGCTCAAAGCTCCCTCTCTTACAGTGAACAGAGAAACTTCCTTCTGTCCAAGTAAGGTATGGACAAACACAGAAACTTGTAACACAGAAACTCTAGAAAACCGGCGTATAATTTCATAATCAATTTGTTGCTTGCTTTAAATGAGCAGTATGAAACAAACTAGTGGTCATTTTTAACTTAAGAGAAAAGACATTGAAAGGTATGAGTCAGAAGCTGACTTTTGGGTTTCCAAGAACCTCTGAGCTTTTGAAGGCCTGGCGGTTCTGCACCCCAGGCTGTGTAAGTTTAAATAAAATGTTGTTAGTTATTTAATTTTTCTCACAATCATACCTCAGAGGTGTGCACAGAATGCTGTTGGGGATGGGGACAGTGTGGTCATTATTTGTTTAACTTTCCTTACAAACCACAGAAGAGTACCCAGAAGGTCACTATAGCTTTTCTAGGGCCAGTGTAGTGCTTTGGAGCAACTAGCTGGAATACATTACTGTAATCATTATTTAGGTTCATAGGTTCATAGGTTCATACTAGGCTATCTGCCTTAGGGCATTTATAAGCCTAGCCAGAATGTGTTTGGCTTTCGCCACCCATTTTAAATTTATTTTGCTATGCCCTTTTTCGAGGTTAGTATACTGTGCCTCTGTCTAACAGTGACACAGAAGTGATACCCTGCGTAAACCTACGATCTCCCATCCACTCATCAAGATTCCTCTTGAAGAGAGTCAATGAGGGACTCTGCCTAACCTAGACTGGGATTTTATTCCAGAGTGAAGGGAGCCCCTGGGTTATGAATCTGTCCCTCCAGCATGTCCTATTTATTTCAGTGCTGAGGTTCAAGTCTCTCGAGCGTGGCTCGATGGGATTTGGATTTTCTGAGGTGCAGCATGTCCATTAATTCCGGGTTGGACATGGCTTTATACGTCAGGCACAGATCGCCTCTGAACAGGTGGTATGCCACTGAGTAGAGCTGGAGTTTCTTTAACCGGGCAGCATATGGCATCTGTTTGAGCCCTTTGATCCTCTTGGTGAGGTACTTTTGGGGTCTTTCCAGTTACTGCAGTTGTCTGGTAAGGTACATCCCAAAAGGGGCATTGTACTCAATTATGGGCCTGATGAGGGATGAGTAAAGAGGCACGATGACGTCCCCTGATCTAGATGTGAATCCCTTCATGATTAGGTGGGCTATATAAAATGTTTTTCTAACCACTTTGGCCACGTGGTTGTCAAATGAGAGATTGCTATCAACTTGGGTCCCCAGGTCCCTAATTACTTCTTCTGTACTTAATGGATTACCACCTATGTGGTAATTTGTGGGCACTTTGTTTTAGCCAAAGGGAATGACTATACACATTTTGGCATTTAGCTTGAGGCCATGGCTCTGGCACCAGTTGTCTGTTTCTATGAGGCCCTTTTGGAGGATGCTTGTGTCGGCTGGAGAGTCGATTATGGTGCCCAGTTTGCAGTCATCTGCGAACTTGGTCAGCCACAGTCCTTCCGTGTTGGCCTGTACCTCCGAGAAATATATACCGAACAAGAGAGGTCCCAGGACTGAGCCTTGTGGGACACCACTTGTAACTGGTTTGGAGTCTGACATGGCTCCAGCAATTCTAACCATGTGGGTTCTGTCCTTGAGCCAGTTTGCAATCCATCTAGTGACATAGGGGTTTATATTTAAGCTGGTGAGCTTATCTATAATGCCCGAGTGGGGTATTGTATCGAAGGCTTTGCGAGGTCCAGGTAGGCTGTGTGGATCACCTTCCCTCGTCAATGGCCTTGGTGACTGTTTCAAAGAAATCAACCAGGTTTAAGAGGCAGGATCTGCCCTTAACAAAGCCGAACTGGGTAGGATCCAGTGTTTATAGGTCCCCAATATCTTTATTTATGAGGTCGATGATGATCCTTTCCATAGCTTTGCAGACCAAGCTAGTCAGGCTTATGGGGCGATAGTTTCCAGGATCCGTTGAGGCACCACCTTTATGGAGAGGGACCACTGTTGCTGTACGCCACTCTTTGGGCACATATCCTGTAGTAAGGCTGAGATTGAACAGTAGTTTTATGTTTGGGTTTAGCTCTTCTTGGAGTTCATGTAGGGCAGCCGGGACACCGTCTGGTCCCATTGATGCTGTGTTTTTGCTTTGGAGAGGCGGCTCTTACCTGAGCATCTGAGATGTCAGGGGGGCAGCACTCTTCTGGGATAGATATTTGCCCTTTTGGTGGGGAGGGTAGAAGTTTGGGCTGAACCTGTCAGCTAGGATGTTGGCAATGTCTGTGGGTTCGGTGTATTTTTTGTCATTTTGGACTAATTCTGAGCGTATCTGGGAATTACCACCCAGGTTCCTAACATAACTAAAGAAAGCCTTGTGATTATCCTTAGTGTCCTGTGCAATTTTTCTCTCGAAGCTGGCCTTAGACAATTTTATGTGTGCCCGTAGTTTTTTGCTAATACTGATCAGTGATGCCTTCCCTTTTTGGGATTTTGCTCTATCATTTAGTAGCTTCCTCCTTCTATTGTATAGTTTGTTTATGGCTGGGGTCCACCAGACAGGACGTCTGCCTTTGGAGGATTGGGTCTTGGTTTTATATGGGATTGCATGATCCATGCATTCCTGAAGGTGTTCATAGAATGCGTTTATAAAGGATTCTGTGGTCTGGGCCATATTTTCCACAGGCCCGGGGGCTTTGAAGGATTCCACCTCAGTTTTGAGGAGTGTGAAATTTGCTTTAGAGAAGTTTTTCACTGTGGTTTTCTGGGCAGGGGTGGGGTCGGGATGTGAATATCCAGTGAGATTAGTTTATGGTCTGATCTTACCAGTGATGGATACACTTCTGGTCTGGAGCATAGAGTCCCCATGTTGGTGATGATCAGGTCCAGTATGTTTTCCCCTCTTGTGGGAGTGGTAACAAGTTGTTCCATAGCATTTGAGTTTATAAATTCTAGGAACCTTTGGGCTAGGGTGTTGGAGCTAGAGTAATGCTCCCAGTCTATGTTTGGGTAGTTGAAGTCGCCCAATATAATGGTGTTTGGAGAGACCTTCATATTTTCCAGTGTTCTCAGGAAGGCTGAGTGGGGTTCCTGGGTTTGTGAGGGTGGTCTGTAGCAGGCTATAAACTGGAAGGCAGTTTTATCCACTGTTAGTTGCACATGGATAGTCTCTGATGCTTTGTGCTTTGCCACCAACCTGGAGGTGTGGGTATCTTTGATGAATATCGATACTCCCCCCTCCTTTTATGGTTCGGTCCAAGTTTTGGGGCTGAAAAGCATGGTATGAGGTATAACCTGGTAGTGCTGGGGTGCTCTCGGGAGCCCTGAACCAGGTTTCTGTTACTGCACAGATATCAATGTTCTCCATGCTAAGGAGAGTTTTGAGTGCGTGCATCTTGAGGTTTAGACTTCTGGCATTGAGTAGCATTACTCTTAGTTTCTTATCCCTTGTGATACCTATGGAGGTGGGTTTGTCTTTTGAGCCTTGCCTAAAAAAGGCACTATGGGGGTAGCAAGAGCCTTTGCCAATATCCGAAAGCCCAGGGGTGACAGGTGCAAGCCGTCCCTAGCAAAGCATCGTGACTTGTCGAGCATATCATCCCAAGCTGACAGGCATTGGATCCCCTTTGAATGACACCAGTACTTAAGCCAATTGTTGAAATTGCTCATCTTGTCTTCATATTGTGGCATCATTCTTGGTGAGGGTAAGATGCTACTCAAGTTCAGGGTCATACCGGCTTGGGCTACATGCTCAGAGAGCTCCTTTATGTCTCTTTTCATGTAGTCCAGGGAGGTACATCTCAGGTCATTCACACCAGCATGGACAATGACTGAGTCATATTTGTACTTCCCTTGAGTGACCTGAGTGCTTGTGTTATGTGGCGGATCTTAGCGCCCGACAGGCTGCTCACCATTACCCTCTCCTTGTTCAGCCTGGTGAGCGGGACATCAGTGTGCCTGACGATAAAGTCACCTATTACAAGTGTATCGGGTGTGTTGTTTAGTCTTAAGGGCTGTGACTGTTCGGCACACTGGCTTTGTGAGATATGTGTTGCACATGTTTTGTTTTGGGGTAGCGGCTGCTTGGGTGTCTGCTTTGGAGGTCTCTGCTGCTTTGGCAGATCTTTTTTTAGAGCCTCCGAGTATGTTTTTGTGTGATTATGTGTTTGGTTTGCTGTTGTGGTAGGTCTATGTGAGACTGGAATTGTAGTGAGTGTGGTTTCCTTCTCCTCCTGACTGGTTATGCCAGTACTGAGTTGAGAGAGCTTAGCCTCCAGTTTGGCTATATGGTTACATCTCTCACATGTGTTGGAATTTGTTGGGAGGAGGAGAGGGCTGTCTGTGTACATGAGGCAGTTGTAACATTGCCTCAAGATTCCCAGATTCACCAGCTGGACCGGAGAGGAGATTGACAACTGACCTTTGGACATGCTAGAATAATATTTGGAATTCCTTAATAATTGAAAACCAGGGCCAGTGGGGAGTGAGGGTGTAGTGCTTTTAATTTTTAGTGTTGACTTATATAATTGCTTTAGTGAGCAAGTGCCAGGTAACTTAAGTGCAATGTGTTACAGGTAACTTAAATGCAAAAATGACAAACAGTAACTTTCTTTCAAGTGAAACAAGGAAATAAGTACAGTAAGCAATGCAGATATCACTAGTGATCCAAAGAAGTGCTGAGAAGCCGCGTATTAGGTGGAATTAGCGTTCCAGGGAAATAACAAGCAAACAAACAACAAGCATATAAACAAAGCTAGATTCAGCAGGCCTGGATCTAGTCTATGCTACAGCAAACAAGGTTACCAATTTCAGTAAGATACAGTTCAAATATTCAGGCACTATAAACCTTTAACCAGAAATTCCCAGCTCAGAAGGGCAGAGTCCAGCCTCTTCTCCCACAAGAGTGCAGACCACAAACCTTCTTAATGTAAAATAACTGGCCTGAAGCCCAAGTGCTTAAACCAGAACTAATACACTTTAAGAATAACAGACACTGGGCTCTCAATCAGCAGTTCCCAACTTAGAAGGATGAAAGCTACCTGTCCTGCCACCGCAGTGCATGCCACAAACCTTCCTAATGTAAAACAACTGGTCTGAAGCCCAAGTGCTTAATCCAAAAGACTTAGAATGATAGCTACACTTTAATCAAGTTACTACCAAGCAGTAATAAATACAATTGAATACTTTAGAGAATGCCTGGATTAGTGCTCAAGTTATACAAACAAAGCTAGATCCAGCAGGCCCGAATCCAGTCTATGCCACAGCAAACAAGGCGCACCAAATTCAGTAAGAAGCAGTTCAGATATGCATGCACTATAAGCCTTTAACCAGAAATTCCCAGCTCAGAAGGGCAGAGTCCAGCCTCTCCTCCCACAAGAGTGCAGACCACGAACCCTCTTAATGTAAAATAACTGGCCTGAAAGGCCACATGCTTAAACCAGAATTAATACACTTTTAGAATAACAGACACTGAGCCCTCAATCAGCAGTTCCCAACCTAGAAGGATGTAAGCTACCTGTTCTGCCACTACAGTGCAGACCACAAACCCTCTCAGTGCAAAACAACTGGTCCGAAGCCCAAGTGTTTAAACCAAAAGGCTTAGAATGAGTTACACCAAGCAGTAATAAATACAACTGAGTACTTTTAAGATGATGCAAAAGTAAAAAAAAGTAGGTAGAAACACAAGTACAGTAAAAGCAGATGAATTTTTTTTTTTTTTTTCTGAACAAGTGCTGAGATCAAAGAAACAGATTTGAGTTCCACTTTCCTCACAATCCAACATAAGCTATATGTACAGATTGCTATCTTGTGGTGGTTGGGATAATTAGGCATGTTGTTTACATATGTCTGACAGCAACAGGTTAAAATACATTATGGTTTTCTATTTATTCCTTCAGTTTTCCCTCAGTCTGACATCATAGTCATAGTGGTACACATGAGTTAGCTGTCTTATGTGGATTTGGCTGAAGAGGCATGATGTACATTAGTTTGATAGAAAACACAAAAAATATCATCTATAGCCATTTATCCCAATTTAATACCAGAAAGAGATTTACATATTCATAGGTTCATAGGTAAGTACTAGGCTACCAGCTTTTGCAGTTCATTTTAAGCCTAGCCAGTTTGCCTTTTGGTGCATGAATTAACCTATCCCATTTGATGCGATACTGGCCTTATCCATCCCATGGTCGATAATTGTATGTTACTCCATAAATATAAAAACTCTCTCATCAAAGTAAATAGACAACTAAGAGGGCTAATTAGGTCAAGCAAAGCCAGCTTTGAGGTTAAGACATCCTCCCAGGTGAAAGACAGCCATAAGGGCTTCTACAGCTTTGTCAGAAACATCAAAGGCAGCACACAGCAATGTGCTGAATTGGTGGTTAATGGTTTCACGTTTACTGAGCCTGGTGAAATAGTGAACCTGTTAGCAGACAAATTCAGTTTCAGTTTTACATCTCTGACCCCCAATCAGTCCCCCAATAAAACCCTTAAACACAACCACTTCAACTATAACTAGGAAGCATGTACTGGCTGCACTTACTAAAGACAAGAACATGGCATCAATGAGCCCTGATAACATCCAAGGATGCTGCTTGAATAGCCTAAACTACAATTTATAAGGACCCCTGTAGTCATGTAACTAAAACAGGCTCTGACATGTGAATGAAGGACTGCAACTGTCATCCCCTTTCATAAGGGAGGACTTTCAACAGTTCCTGGAAACTACAGACCCATTAGTCTGACCACTCTTATTTGCAAAGCCATGAAAAGAATTATCATGGAAATTATCAACAAGGACATTACAGACCTCCAAACACTGGATCCATCCCAGTTTGGCCTTGTCAAAAGAAGGTCATGCTTGCTAAATTTGGTGGTCTTCTTTAAAAAGGTCACTAAGGCAATGGATAAGGGGAAAATGGTGCATACTGCCTACTTAGATCTGGCTAGGACATTTGATTTGGTGGGCCATCTAAAGGCCCTGGAAACTACAGACCCATAAGTCTCACTAGTCTTATATGTAAAGCCATGGAAAGAATTATCGTGAAGATGATTAATAGAGATATAGTAAACCACCAGACATTGGACCAAACCCAGTTTGGTTTCGTCAAGGGCAGATTGTGCTTACTCAACCTGGTGGACTTCTTTGAGAAGGTCACCAAAGCAATGGATGAGGGAAAAATCTTTCACACTGCCTACCTTGACCTGGTCAAGGCATTTCACAATAGCCCACTTGGGCATTGTTGACAAACTCAAGAGGTTAGGTACAAAGCCCTATGTCACCCACTGGATAGCCAACTGGCTCACAGACAGGACCCAGGAAGTTAGAATTGGGGAGTCCACCTCTACAAAGAGGCCACTCACAAGTGGACTGCTCCTTTTTGGCATTTACTTCTCAGAAGTCATTGCCAGTGTTAATGGTCTCTGGCTGACTAAATTTGCAGATGATTGCAAATTAGAAGCTGTCATTGAATCTCATACTGACACAAATGTTCTCCAGGAGGGGCTGACATAGACAAATGACTGGTGTCAGAGCCATGGAGTAAAATTAAATGCCAAGAAATGCATAATAGTATCCTTTGGGAAGTCATCCATCTCTGGTAATTATCATATTGACAACACATCCCTTAGAGCTGATCCAGTAGTCAGGGACTTAGGGACACACATAGATAGTAATCTAGCCTTTGACCATCATGTGTCTACAGTGGTGAGGAAATCATTCTGTGTTGCACAATCTCTAAACAAAGGTATTGCATCTAAGTCCAAAGAAAGTCATTTTTCCACTATATTTGGCATTTGTCAGACCTATCATTGAGTACAGTGCCCCCTTTGGTATGTACCTAGCCAGACATATCCAACAATTGGAATGTCCAAAGAGGTTCCTCACTAAAAGAATACAGGGTGTAAATAAAATGTCCAACGCAGACCACCTCAAGGCCCTATCTCTGTATTCTGTCTCCTACAGACTTTTGAGGTGAGATCTATGCCTGGCATACAGGGCATTGTCAGACACCACTATGATGCACCTCCTGCATATCCACAAACCAAACAGCAACAGAATTACCCATTCTAAAGACTTAAACCTTGCCTGTGATATAAATGGGACCTGCTGGAGAGATAGGTATATATCCCAGTAACTATGGAGCAGACTCCCCATCCATGTGAAGCAGAGTTCCTCCCTAACCCAATTCAAATGCACCTTGGACAATTCGATGGGAAACCAGAAATTCATCCCTGGTTTGGCTCCTATGTCTCTAATGGACACAGGTAACCTGTAAATGGTTCATCTCCCAGGCCCATGCTTACACTTATCAAGGGTATCTGAACTTGTCAGAGATTTGGGATCCATGGCTAGGGTAAAAAGGCCCTAGTGGTCATTAGCCTAGTAAACACCTATGAACCAATGAACCTATGATACAACACCCCACTCAGGCATTGTCAACAAACTTACAGAACTAGGTTTAAATCCCTTTATAATATGTTGGATAGCTAGCTGGCTCACTGGTAGGATCGATGAAGTTAAATTTGGTGAGGCCATCTCCAAAAAGAGGCTGGTCACCGGTGGAGTACCCCAGTGCTCTGTATTTGGCCCACTCCTCTTTGGCATCTGCTTCTCAAATGTCAAAGCCAATGTCAAAGGCCTCTGGCTAGCCAAGTTCATAGATGATTGCAAACTGGGAACAGTCACTGAATCACCCAAGATAAGAACACCCTTAATGAAGGTATAATACAGAAAAATGCTTGGTGCCATACCTGTGGTTTAAGACTCAATACCAAGAAATGCATTACAGTACCTTTTGGGAAGTCTGCCACTCTGGGTAACTGCATCAACAATAAAGCACCCTTAAAAGCTGATTCACTACTCAGGAATCTGGGAACTCATGTAGACAGCAACCTATCCTCTACGAATATGTGTCCAAGGTAGTAAGAAAATCAAGGACATGACATCTACATCCAGAGACGTCATCATACCACTGTACTCAGCCTTAATCAAGCCCATCATAGTGTATAATGCTCCTATGATATGTACCTGACCAGACAAATGCAGCAAACAGGGAGCAAACACAATGTCCTACGCTGCTCACCTCAAAGCTTTGTTTCTTTACTTGGTATTATAAAGACATCTGAGAGCTGATCTTTCCCTGGCTTACAAGGCATCCATGGGCCCTGTTTTGATGAGTCTTTTGCACAGCCACAAAACAAACAGCATCAGAATTACTAGATTAAAAGACCTAAATTTTGCTTGCAGCATAAATAGGACATATTGGAGAGACAGATAATGTTTCTCAGAGAATTCCCGTTGTGTGGAACAGACCTCCCCATCCATGTGAAGCAGAAATCCTCCCTATCTCTATTTAAGTGCAACTTAGACCACTGGATGAGTAATCGGAAATTCACCACTGGTGTGGCTCCTATGTCTGTGATGGGCAGAGGCAGTCAGTAAATCACCCTCTATAAATCAAATATAAAACAAACTTGTGGATCACATTTGGGTTGCACAGCTTGGCTTTTTAGGGCCCTAGTGACTGTTAGAATATTATGTATCTATGAACCTATGATGTTTACTATCATGTTCTTGGAACACAGGTGGTCAAGTCCTCCAATGCTAAAAACCATTCCACAAACGTCAAAATTCTGCATTCCGGTATACCGACACAAACATCAGACCTCAAAACTCCCTACTACTGTGGACCCAGGAACAAGCGTTACCATGGATCCAGAAGGGGGGGCAAGGTTGGACAGTCAGTAATGTCAGTTTTTGACATTATAACATTCACAATGCAGAAGTCATCCAGGTGGACTCAACCACCTGTGTTTCAAGTATGTGATAGCAAACCAACCTATGAATCTATGAGAATACCTAGGATCATACCATAGTTAACTTGAGGGTACCTATGTATGGGATAAAGCATTTAGGAGCTGACTCTGTCCATTGTTAATACATGGAGAACTCCTGGGGGTAATTTTTTTGTTTCCCACCCATAGATGCAAGTTGTGCTTGAATATGAACAGGGATAAGCTTTGTTTTTGCATGGATGGAGAGTCTGTTCCAGAGCAGCATTATCCTCCTTGACATATACCTGTCCCTCCAAACCTTTCTGTTGATGTTGCAGAACAGGTTTAGATCCCTAGACCAAGTATTTCTGATGCCATTTGATTTGATAATGGGCAGTGGGTCCATCAGTATTGGGTCAGAGGATGCCTTGTATGCCAGACACAGGTTACCCCTTAGTAGTCTGTAGGATACCAAGTACAGTGACAGGGCTTTGAGTCTGTCCGTGTAGTACATGTTATTTTCTCCTTCTATCCTTGTAATAAGATATTTCTGTAGGCATTCCTGCTGTTGCATGAGTCTACACAGATGCATGTCAAAGGAGGCATTATGTTCAATAATTGTCCTAATTAAGGCTGAGTAAATGGGGACAATGCCATCTCTAGATCTATACACAATCTCTTTGTTTATAAACTGCACAGTATAGAAGTACTTTCTTATGACAGTGGAGATTATTTAAGACAAACCTTCCTGCTGGATGGCTAAGTCATTTGGGGATTCACTGACTGATCTCAGTCAGCCAGAGCCCTTTGGTATTGGCTTTTGCTTCAGAGAGGAGATGTCCCAGCACCAGGCTCCACTGGTGACTGGTCCATTTGTGGACGTAATTTCCCCTATTTTGATCTCTGTCTTATCTGTGTGCTAGTTTGGCAACCTAGCAGGTGATGTACGTATCTATTCCCAATTTATTTAGCTTTTCTACTATGCTACAAAGGGGCATTGTGTCAAAACCTATGACCACATAGAGGTATGCTGTGTGTACCATTTTGCTTTCATCCATTTTTTTTACTGGCCTTTTCAAAGAAGTCTACCAGGATGAGTAAGCATTACCTCTCCTTGACAAACTCAAACTTGAGACAAGTCCAGTGTTTGGAGGTTTCCTATGTCCGTATTGATTAGTTCTATAATAGGTCTTTTCATGGCTTTGCATATGAGGCTGGTCAGACTTAAGGGTCTGTAACTGCCTGGGTCTGTGGAAGGTCCTCCTTTATACATGGAATGATTATAGCTGCTCTGTGTTCACTTGATACAAAACCTGGACAGAGGCTTAAGTTAAACAGTGCTGTTACTTGAGGCGGCTAAATTGTGCTTTGTGCTATTTAAGATGGATCCAAGGATATTGTTAAGACCCAATGATGCAATATTTTTAGCTTTTACATAAGATAAGAAAAGATAAATTTCCTTTATTGTCATTGCACAAGTACAACAACATTTGTAGCAATCTTCCTAAGGTGCATTCCCATATAATGAACATGAATAAATGTAAGAAAGAGAATAAAAGAGAATGACTAAATAAGGGAATTTTGATGACACTTTTAGAACTTGGTCTAGTGTGATAGCTACAGGTGAGTTCGTTTTAGGTATATCTTGTGGGATAGATGAAATTCAGAAGGGGTAAAATTTAAGCTGAATGTATCAGCCAGCTGGTTCACTCTATCTTCAGCCTCAGTATAGGTAACATCGTTTACAATCAGCTCAGTGCATTGCTGTGTTGTGAGTCTGAAACTGCAAGCATAACTAAAAAAGACCTTCTGACTGTCTTTGGCTTAGATGTACATTTTAGTCTCAAACTTGGCTTTGGTGGCTTTTATTAATAGGCTCATAGGTTCATAGGAGATTACTAGGCTAATGGCTTAAGAGCCCTTACAAGCCTAGCCAATATAACCCCATTTTACCCAATATATGGCCCCTAGGGACAAGAGGATGGCATGGATTTATGTCTATGCATTGAGTATCTACAGATTACTCCTGTCCATAAGGGACATAGGCACTACCCAAGGTGTGAATTTATGATTCCCCATCTTTCGATCCAAACTATGTTTGAAAACAGATAGGGAAGGACTCCCCTTAATGTAAATAGGAAATCTGTTCCAAAGAAGGGGAATCTCTGGGACACATATTTGTATCTCCAGCATGTTTTGTTTGAATCACTGACAAAGTTTAAATCCCTAGGTTGGGTGACCCTTGTGACAAAGGGAGATACTGCCAGCCCAGCTATCTGGAATTTTGTAAATAATTATATGCCATTTGTGAATATCAACATGATTCATATAAGATGCTATGTAATGTATATATCAAACTAGGTTTGTACAGACATGTGTGTTGAAAAGATATTTTATAAAGCACGTGTCCTTAAAATGTAACCACAGCATGCCCTACTGGAATAGACCAGAAATGTACATACACTGTTGTAACTGTTTAAATGATTATTTTAACAGTGGAAACTGGAATACAGGAGGTTAACTTCAGAAAACTAGTTTCATTAAATTACTTTATGGCCAGGCCATAAAAAGATGTTATCTTTCAGTTTCTGTGCAGCAAGAGACACAATGTCTAAAACTAGGGGGATTTCTGTATTGTCTTGGAAGTGTTTTATTGTTTTATGACTTTGCCCATTTGCCAAAGATCTGAGGAATAGCCCTTGTCTATGTATTTTTGCAGGCAGATGCTAAATGTTACCCGCTGCCATCAATGGTTGTTTTGGGGTCTGGGAAGTAGGAGTCAGATGACAAGAAATGATGACATTCTGCAAGCTAGCCCAGCAGTAATATTTGATATATTAATCTGAGAGGTCTCTGAGTGAGAGACAGCATTCTGTATCCTGTCTTGGACCTGACAAGATCCATTCACCACACCACTGCCTTGCTCTGAGTAACTAAGTCTAAGGAACAGTATAATTCTCTTAGATATTGTCAGGAATATAGTTACACTTAGTTTAGATATTTTTCTTTATTTATTTGAGACTGTTCTGCAGTGTTGTTTTAAATATTTTCTGTGATTTTGAACTCTGATGTCACTGTAATTATATGCTGAGTATTTTCTCGTTCTTTTATTATTTATTATTAAACATATTTAAACCTTTCTTTGTGGCTGATCTTTGTAGAACTATAGTAATTGCATATTTATTTGGTGACACTGTGGGCCCCTCCTAACAGCCTTGCTCTTGGTCAAACTACCATTTGTATTAATAGTAACATTACACAATAAGATTGTACACCCTTTGTTAAGGGCCTTAAAGTAGCTGATAAGGGGTTCTGGTGGCAGTGATTACTACCTTATAGTCTGGACAGAAGGGGACATAGCTAGTAAACATATGCCAGTCTTTCCCAGGTGTGTGTGTGTGTGTGTGTGTGTGTGTGTGTGTAAAACAAATCTCCAAGAGTGTGTGTCAGCTACTCTGGCAAGGGCACGAAGCACTAGTTGGACAGAGAGAGTGTTGGAGGACTTGGCTTGGGTCCCTGACTAAGGACTCAGCTCTATAACTGTGCTAGTGGGGAGTCTTACTGGGGATCTGGAGAAAGAGAGAGAAACCAGCTCTGGACTGACTGTGGTCTCCGTGTGCTCCTAAGGGAAATTGCACTTGATGCAGTGAGCTGTATCTGGAAATACTGTCTGTGTACTTGTCATCCTCCCAATGTACATCCCTCACTGGTGCTAGTAGTGAGGATTGAGGCTCCTTCATTACTGGTCCAGTGGTGGGGCGTCACAACCTTCATGCTGTTTGACTTACAATGTATAGCAGCTCCATTAGGGCTGAATTTGTGACTGATTTGGAGGTCAGGCATAAGTCAACCCTTAATAGTCGGTAGAAGACAGAGTAAAGGGATAGGGCTTTTAGTCTATCCACATAGGACATGTTGTTTATATCCTTTATTTTCTTTTTGAGGAATGTCTGAGGTTGCTCCAGCTGATGTAAGTGCCTAGTCAAGTACATCCCAATGATGCATTGTGCTCAGTTATTTGTCTAATGAGAGCTGAATACAGCAAGACTATAATTTCCTTGGGTTTGGATGCCGTACCTTTACTTATAAGTTGTGTCACATACAAAGAATCCCTCACCACTGTGGGCACACAGCAATCAAAGTTTGAGCTATTATCTATTTGTGTACCTAGATCTCTCATCTCTGAGTCTACTTCTGGAGATGTGCTATTGCTGTTGTAGTTTTCAGAGGTATTTGACTTTCCAAAGGGTATGATAATGCATTTTGTCACATTCCTTTTACAAACGTTTGTACTTCTTCTCCTTCTTGGTATGCTCAGGAGACATTCCCCCTAACCCAGGTCCCTCTCCCTATAAAACTCTCCATATAACCACCATTAACTTCCAAAGTCTTTGCAACAAAACCTCTGAATTTCATGCTTGGCTAACACTTAATAGAACTCACATCATAGCTGCTACCGAGACCTGGCTGAAACCAAGCATCCAATACTCTGAAGTCCTTCTTCCAAATTACAGTGTAATCAGGGTTGACAGACAACACAAAAAAGGAGGTGGTGTTGCCCTAATCTATCCCAGTACCCTTAATATATGCTCCTTTCCAAACACTATTCCTAAATTCCATAATGCCAAAATCCTAATATTATTTCTTGACCTCAACAACTCCAAAAAAATTTGTATTATAGCCATTTATATTCCTCCTGGGAATACCATCCCAGTTCTAGAAGACACACATTCCTGGATTTCACAAACAATAAAAAATGAAACCATTATACTAGGTGACATGAATATTGACTGGGCATCTACTTCCACTATCCAATCTGCCAACAGTATCAATCTATTCCACTTTACTTAACTAATTACTTCCAGCACTAGGTATAACTTCAAAAATAATAAGGGATCAATTCTAGATTGGATCCTAGTCTCTGACTCCTCTAAATATCAAATTGCCAGCACCCTTCCAAATTCTTTTAGTGACCGCCTCCCAACCTACACTATCCGTAACAGCACATCTCTTGCTAAAACCCCAGATATTAGAGAAACACAAAACTTAAGCAAATTCTGCCCCCTCACTTTCAGTACCATCCATAAAGGTTACAACTGGAACAGTCTCAAAACCCTGCCACTAGATGACTCCCTTCTTTATTTCAACAACTCCTTTCTTAGCATTCTCCACAGCCTGGCACCTACTAGATCTATCATAATCAAATCCAAACATACCCCTTGGCTTTCTAAAACTACAAAACAAATCATGCAAAATAGGGACAAAGCCTGGAAGCTTTGGCATACTTCTAATAACCCCTCCAATCTTACCCATTATAAACAACTCTGTACCCAATCTAAACAACTTATCCGAAAAGACAAGCAACAATATTTTATGAACCTACAATCAAACAGGAAAAATAATCCCAAACACTTCTGGTCCTCTTCCCCAACATGACACCCGACCTTATTGCCTCCAAATTCAACTCATATTTCATTGATACAATAGCAAATCTCACTGCTTCCTTTTCTTCCCCCCTTCCCAGCAATCCTAACCATAACTCACCCTCCTCCTCACACCTTCCTCAACATAGCACATTCCCAACATCATCTACTCAAAATCAAGAAAAATGTCCTACCCGTGCAGAACTTAACCTTTCCTCTATTTCTATTTCATATATAAAAAAAAAACTCTTACTAAAGCTAAAATCTTGCTCCAACTCAGCTAACATTCCTGCCAAATTCCTCAAAATTGCCACTGATTCAGTAGCTTATCCAATTAGCATCCTAATCAACAGGTCAATCCAAGAATCTTATGTTCCCTCTTTATGGAAAAAAAAAAAACATTATCCTACCCCTCCACAAAAGAGGCCCCTCCTCTGACATCTCAAAGTTCCGACCTATCACTCTTCTTTCCCCTATATCCAAAATTCTCAAAACATGTATCCAAAAACAACTATTTAACTACCTGTTAAATATCAACTTTCTCTCCCCTACACAACATGGATTCCGTCCTGGCCACAGTACCTCTACTGCTCTCCTATCCTTCGTAGATATCATTAACAAAATCTGTGACTCTGGCCATATAGCATGTACCCTTTTTCTAGATCTATCAAAGGCTTTTGATACCATATCCCATTCCATCCTTCTTTCTCAACTCTCCTCTATTGGGCTGTCTTCTTCATTCCTTGCCTGGTTTGAAAGTTATCTACATTCCAGACAACACGCCATCAAATAGCAGCATTCAATCTCTCCATACCTCCACAACCCTACCGGTGTCCCCCAAGGCTCAGTTCTTGGTCCCCTTCTATTTAATATTTTCATTAATAATTTATAGCAAGCTTTACCTCACTCCTTCCTAGTTCAATATGCTGATGACTCAACCAAAGTCTGTTCTGCCCCTAATCCCACCATCCTACAACAAATGACCCAAACAGCTTTCTTTACTGTTGAATCTTGGCTTCACCAAAATCACCTGTCCTTAAATGTTGTTCACCCCTAAAAAAAATACTTCTATCATTTTCCAAGACTTTAACATTCTCTCATTGAACTCCATAAAGATCAAACACATAACCAATACCAAACTTTTAGGGGTTATAATTGACAGCACTCTAAAATTTTGATCTTCATATCCAATCCATCATTTCTAAAACACACAAAAAGCTTGGCCTCCTATACAGGCACTATAAATTCCTCTCCCCTGCTATAAAACAAGCCCTTGCCCTCTCATAGCTGTTTCCTTCTCTAACCTGTGGTGCTCCTCTACTAACTAACCTGCAGTCCTCTTTAAAACTGAAGTTAGAATTCTGTTATAACAAAATCTCCAAATTTGCTTCTAACTGTCGTTATTCTACCCATCATTGTATAGCCTTAAGGCAACTCCACTGGCTCTGTAACAATGTAACAGATGCAAGAATGGGGAAAAGCAGTAGAAAATGTGTCCACAGTAGCAAATGTAAAAAGCAGAAGCACTGGAATTCATCTTTATGCAGGTAAATAATAAACAGAATATAAGACTCTTGCAGCAAAGATGGAATGTAAACAGCTGTAGCAGCACAGAAGCACAAATTCTACAGGAAAAATCTAAACTACAGCCTAAGACTCTAGACCAGGCAGAGATTTATCAGTAACATTGCTTACGGAAAAATGCAGTTTAAATGTTTCAGTAAGGCTCAGATTCTGCAGCAGTTCAAAGTATCTCACAGCTGTGAATGAAACTACAAGACTAAAGTCCCAGACTAACTTGCATTCAAACAGATAACTTTTACAAATAATTCTACTTATTAAGGTAGAATTGCAGTATAATGTCTAAATGATTCTCAGATCTTGCAGTAATTCACGATTCTCCCACAACTGTAGATGAAGCAACAAGACTATGGTATCAAAAAAAGTTACTTTTGATACAAAATGAATCAAGTGGTAGAAATAAATGCATTGAAATGAAGGTAACGCTAAATACATCTTAAATATACAATAACAGCCTGATAATGTATAAAGCAGAGACTGGCACAAACATTAACAGTCAAAGCGGCAGGCCTTCTCAGTTCATTTTTTGTACCCAGAAAAATAAGCAGAAGAGATAAAAATGGGAAAAGGTTCCAAGGCCAGATGTATAGGTGGGCAGCTCAAAAGTCTCCAAGTTTATAAGAGAAACAGAGAAGGAGTGGGTGGGTCAGAAAGAAAACTGATTAAATGGTAGAATATGTACTGCAGTTTTAATGTACTTCCCTGGATGCAAAGTGGAGTCCAAATCCATTATTTGGTTTTAGCTTGAAGAGAGCTTTTTAGCTTCCAGTAGCCAAAAACAAAGATGGCTGACTAACAGCTTTATATGCAATACAAAGAGGTTAGAAATAGACTAAAGCTCTAGCAAATAGTGCTTATCTTCACAGAACTGCAGACCCCCTCCCTCACACTCTCATTGGCTGTAATTATCACAAGCTTTAATTGCAATTCATACAGCTGGCTTTTTGTTTTATGTTTGAAAGGTGACTAAAGTAATTGTGTGAGTAATGCTGATTATTCCACTTAAGAGCTCAGAACAAATAATAATGAAATCTGTAAATCCCAAATCAATTTATATCTGTAAGTTCAGATTCAGAGTAGAGATGGCAAAAATGAAAAAATAAAGAAGCCCACTCAGAGCTGAACCAAGGCGCAGCACATAAACAACGTCAAACAGCTCTTGCAGACTATAAAATAATTTATTTATTATTTTACCTTGAAAGTCTGACTGGACATGTAGCATTATTTAACATATGACATAAAATTATATAATAGCACCAGCAATTTAAAATATTAGTTTCAACAGAAAGTAGTTGTTACATTTTAGCAGCTGTCATTAAGTACAGCAAGGGTAATCTATAGGGAGGTATAATTATAAGAGATGTGAGAAGAAGTATGGGATGAAGGTGCTATTGATAAGTACAGAAATTAGGAGATAGAGTGAGAGAAGGGAGGGGTCCTAGTGTTAACTTGGATTTTGTGGTGAGAGAAGAGGCACAGTGACAATATTTTTATACTTCTTAGATACTACCAATCACTGAAAGTCTTTAACTTCAGATTCAGAGCAAACACAAAACAGGAATCTCACAAAACCAATTTAAATGAAATTGCAAACTATAAAATGACTTATGTTAATAGCTTTAATTTCAGATTCAGAGCAAACACAAAACAGGAACCTCACAAAACTGATTTAAATGGCATTGCAAACTATAAAATGACTTCTGTTAATAGCTTTAATTTCCGATTCAGAACTAACACAAAACAGGAACCCCACAGAATTAATTTAAATGGTAAGATAAATGCAGTAACTTAAATGCACTTCCCTGAATGCAAAAGTTTAAATACTTTGCTTGCTTTTAGCTTGAAGAGAGCTTTTCATCTTCCAAAAGTCAAAGACCATTTATCTTTTTTTTTTTTGGTAGGTAGGGGGGGTAGGTTTTGTTTCAAGATATGATTTATGTATCCTAGCAACCATTTCTCTTCTTAGTTTATTGTGAACTGCTGTTTTGTAAGACACAGCTTATTTCATCCTCAAAAAACAAACAAAAAAAAAACAATGTAAAAGTGAATTTCTTTCTCTGTTCATGTTTTTTTGTTCAGGTGGTCAGTGGATCAAAGGGTTGGAAAATACCTCTAAAATCCAGCTCAGGGCATGTATACATCCATGGCTTCTGAGGCTCTTGCAGCCCCCAAGGCCAGCTGGTTAATTTATTTACTGCTCATACTAGTGAACACTAAAAGTTCAAACAAGGAAGGTTCTTCTCTTTGACTGTTAAAACTTCAGTTACTCTTTCATATCTTCCCACTATTTAGTTTAGTCCACACTACAATACAAAAAAGTATTAATCCATTTTTCTGTATCCTGTTTTTGAAATCAGAAGCATCTGGGCAAGCCTGCTGACCACTGAATGATAGCCTACAAACCACACCTCAGCTACTAGTTAAGAATTAGCACTTCTGTTTTTCTCCTGGTGAGAGAAGGGGCACAGTGACAATATTTTCTATCCTTCTTAGATACTACCAATCACTGAAAGGCCAGAAAACTGCTTTTTATTGACCATTTTTGGGATTAGTGCTACTGTTTTGCATGGAGATATTCATTCCTGAATAGGCAGTGTCTGGTTTTAGACTATTGTCAGTCTAGCTCTCCTGCACTGAGCCGTGATACATGCTATCCAAGGTATCTTCCAGGAGAAAATGGCAACAAGTGCTGAACACCAAACAGCTTGTCACACGCTTCTTATGAAGTAGCTTGTGACTAGTGTTATGGTTTTGCTTCTGGTGAGAGAAGGAGCAAAGAGACATTGATTCCTAGCTGATTGTAACTGCAGCAGTACCATCACTAGTAGTAGCCAATAGGCAAATCATGACTATTTTCCTTTCTTGGCTAACCTAGTGAGTAGCAAAATTAGTGATTTTTAATTGTTTCCTTCTGGTGGCAGAAGAAGGCTTGCACGCTAGTCGTGGGTATTATTTGCTACTGGGGCTAAATGCATGTGCCTTGCTACTGGTTGGCCTTCTCCACTGAGCTTATAGTTGCTTATTTTCTGTGTTATAACTAAGGTGATTTTGCTTGACAGTGCCCATCATGCAATGGCACAGCACACACTGCACAGTATACTGGCAAGCGTTTATAGCCTTAACATTCTCTATACAACTTACTCCTCTAAGTAGTTGCCAACATCTCTGCTTTGTGTTAGATGGTGTGTAAATCAATCCCAAGCCTCACAGGTACAATCCACCCTACAACCCACACTAGTAACACATGAAACCACAGACTTGCAATTTCCAACCATCTATGTAGCCAGTCAGGTTGAACTGGTATGCTGAGACAATGTAGCAATTGTCTCATGTTTACTAATAACCACCCACTACTTAAACCAGTGGATATATTGTGTGAGAGTAAATTTAAGCAATGTTGTTGGAGACAAAGCTATTACATGAAGCCAAAACATGTAAAGAGCAAGTTGTCAATACTACACAACACTACACTAAACAAAGCATGCACAGCTCAGACCAACACACAGACCTTGGTATTCCGAGGCTCTTAAAAGTAACCTACCTAAACCACAAAGGCCTCATAAATGTAACCCAAGGAACAAGCATCCAAAATAACCCCAGAAGCACACAACACAAGCAGCACCCACCATGGAACATACATCTAAGAGTCTCCCTCACTCATTTCAAAAGTCCATATGGTAAAGCCCCACACAATCTAATATCCTAGTCCCAGGTGACTTCATAATGAAACACACTGATGCATGACTTATCAAGTTGTGCAAGGAGAGGGTCACTGTCAGTTGCCTACCAGGCACCAGGCTTCACCACATTATGAAAACAGTCAAATCTTTGCACCACAAATACAATACAATCATGTAGATGGCTTCAGATGCACCTTCCTGGACTTTTTTTTATAAAAAGAGACATGATGGAGCTCTCAGAATATGTGTCTGAGGCTGAAATGGACCTAGACTTGAGCAGCATTCGACCATCACCAAGAATGATGCCTTGATACTAATAAAATATTATTGTTTGCAACAAATGGCTTAGTTTATGGTGCCGTTCAAATCGAATATTATATGTATGTGTGTGTGTGTATGTATATATATATATATATATATATATATATATATATATATACATATACAAACACACACACACACACACACACACACATATATATATATATATATATATATATATATATATATATATATATATATATATATATATATATCTCAGTCTGGGATGAAATGGTAGACAGTCTTAAGTGCTTAGCCAGGGATGGCTTGTACCCTTCTCCCTCCCCCAAAGCTTTCTTATATTAGCTAAATCCTTGTCAACCCCATACTCCCTTTTTGGGCAATGTCAGTCTTCTAAAAGTTTCCAGCATAACAAAACAGAATCTGGATAACATTAAAGTGTTGTTCCTGAATACTAGGGGCCTTAAAAAAATTCCACTCCCTGCAAGCACTGCTTGCCATGGAAAACATCAATATATGCATCGTCACAGAGACCTGGTTCAAGACCAATGGAATCAGTGTAGGGTTTCAAAGCCTAACATATCTTCAGGCACTCTGTATTAGACAAAGGCACTAAAAGTGGCAGTGTCTTTATATTCTTAAAAAAAACATTTCACTTCTAAACTCTTTAGATAAGATAATGTCCTGGAACTCCTCTACATTGAACTTAATATTAAGAAACCCCATTATCATTGCATAGCAGAGTATATCATATTGTATCATATCATATCACATCATATTGTATAACATCATATCATATCATGGCATAACAAACTATAAGACCCCCTCCATCTCTTCCTCAGCCCATGCCTCCTGTCTAACTAGTTTGGAGACCCTATATATTAAGCCAAATACCGTTCTCCTAAGAATCTTCAGCCTCTCCCCCATAAACCATGAGTCTTATAAATCTCCAAATATGTATACCCATACATTTCTGGACTTCATCTATAAAACTCCTTGGACCAGTTAGCCTGAACCCCAACCAGGGGCAACAAACTTCTGGATTTGGTCCTTACCAATACATGGCAGCTTTGCTTCCTACCAATTGTAACTTCCTCCCTGGTCAAATCAGACCACAAATCAGTCAAATTCACCATAGGACTGAAGCCTGAAGCAACTTCCCATACCTTGGTATTCAGAGATTATGCAAAGGCTAATCTAATAAAAATGAGAGATGACCTGGATACATTCAAAATCTCTTCCACCTTGATGCGCCCACTGCTTATGTATAATAATTTACTGCCAAATATTATGCACATATAAACACTGCATAGACACATCTACCCCCCCCCCAAGAAATAAATACAACTTAAAATTCAAAAAATAAACCCCCATAGTGGAAACCTAATATAAATAGGCTATATAAAAAGGGGAAAAACTCACTGAATGCAAAAATACATTTAACTCTCAAGATGCTAACAACACTCTTGCTAAACTAAATTAATAATTTTGGACCCTAATCAAGTCAATTAAGGGCAGTCATGAGGTAAAAATAGCCACACAGGTGAAGGAAAACCACAAATCCTTCTTTATGTATATCAGAAGCCTCAGAAACAATGTCCAACAGAGTACAGAGCTGATAGAAAATGTCACAAACTCAGATGCAGAGGACACTGCCAATTTATTACAAATATAAATTTAGCTCAAACTTCACCCCCTTCCATTATTCTCAGATCATATAACTGCATCTATAGTCTCCTCAAATCTCCTAAAAACAAGTCCAAAAGGCACTATCTTAAGTGAAGGATATTACTTCTATGGGACTGGAGAACATACAAGACTGCCTACTGGTCAGTGTGAAACATGACTTGTTAAATACCCTAAAGAAGCTAATCAATATCAGTCTCAAAACAGGCTTCATGGTGGATGAATGGAAAACAGCAACAGTCATTCCTTTGCAAAAAGGTGGGGCTTCAACATATCCAGATAATTATAAATCCATAAGTCTGACCAGCCTCATCTGTAAGGCTATGGGAAGGATCATTATTTAATTAATAAATAAGGATATATGTTACCTACAGACTCTTAACATAAGCCAGTTTGGATTTTTCAGGGGCACATTCTGCCTACTTAACCTGGTTGACTTCTTTGAAAAGGTTACTGTAGTAATGGATGAGGCAAATCAGTACATATTGCATATCTGTACCTCTCAAAGGTGTTCAGCACCATTTCGCACTCAGGTATCCAGGATAAATTATCCAAGCTGAATGTAAAGTCCTGTGTAACTCACTGGATAGCAAATCAGCTCACAAACTGAACACAAGAAATAAAGGTGGGTGGTTTTACCTCTTCCAAAAGACCTGTCATTAGCAGTGTAACCCAGAGTTCAGTTCTTGGCCATTCCTCTTTGACATTTACTTCTTGGCAGTCAAAGTTAATGACCTTGTTTGCAAGTGACCATAAACCCTGTGTCACCATAGACTCCCCAGAGGACACCATGATCCTACAAGAGGGTCTGTCCCAAACAAATATCTAGTGTCAAAACCATGAATTAAAACTGAATCCTCAAGAAATGTATAATTGTATCCTTTGGCAAAGATGACTCACCTTGTATCTATCACATTGACAACATACCCCTGAATATTGATCCCATACTCAGGGATCTGGGAACCTATGTTGGCAATGAATGAATTGTTCTCTGATTACCATGTATCCAGTATTGTAAGCAAATCCTTTTCTATCTCAAAGTTTAAATCTAAAGGTATGGTCTCCAGGTCCGGGGATATAATCATTCTACTATACTCAATGATTAGGCTGATCATTGAGTATAATTCACCTTTTGGTATGTACTTGTCAAAATACTTGTCACAACTAGAATTACCAGAATGCTTTTTCATTAACAAAATCAAAGGCGTAAATCATAAAAAGTATGCAGACCATATCAAAGTCTTGTCCCTCTTCTCAGTATCATACAGGGCTACTGAGAGGCAACCGCTGCTTCGCGTATAGCCCCTCAGCAGACCCTATCCTATTATGCCTATTACACATTCCCAAGTCCAATGGTGGCATAAACACCTGTTCAAAGGATTTCAATCTCTTCTGCAACATAAATAGAGCATGTTAGAGCGATAGATGTGTTGCACCACAGAGAATTCCCTTCTATGGAACTGTCTTCCACTGCACATAAAGCAAAGTATTTATCTTACTCCAGTCAAATATAATTGGGATGAATAGATGTGTAATCACAAATTCTCCCCTGGTGTAGCTCCCTTGTCTTTTACAGATATGGGCAATATGTAAATTTCCTAACATATCCTTGTTCTATCTACTTCTGGGTTATTTGTATGCAAAATACAAGGGTTGAAAACTAACATGGGGATGTAAGGCTAGGCTCCTTAAGACCCTCACAGATCAATAGCCCAGTAATTACCTATGATACAGTTAAGCGATGCAGTTCTAGCTAAGTTAGGAGGGGTGGCAGGGATCAATAAACAGCTCTAATAAATACTCCAACACTATTTTAAAGGCTGTTGTTAGTGGCATTAGGAAAATGTGCAATAATGGCTCACCTTATGTTACAGGCAGTACCTGAAAGCATCTGTGTCACAGTGTCCTGCTTTAAAATTTCAAGGCATAAAAGCACTACAAATCTCAACAGCCAATCAGACAATGTTATAGTGTTGAAGTTAGCTATCTGTAATGCAAATTCATTAGTTATAAGATACTAATATAGCTGGATGATTAAAAAGCAATTGGAACAAATAAATAGTTAAGAAAAATAAGTGACAGTTCCACCCACTAACGATGTATAAAATCACTCAGGTACTGTTTCAAGAGCCAAGGGTACCAAGGCAGTAGCTGCAAAAAAAGTCAAATGGTTCATCAGCAGTGGTAATGCTTCCCAAATTCCAGCCTCAGCTAAAAATACTAGGAGAAAGGTGTAATAGAAGCAGAATCTAAATTTTTTAGTTACTCTCCTTGTAAGGATATATGCTACAGTGTCCTGTGTTAAGTTCCAGCCAGTAGGTGTAATGTAAAAGCAGTAATTAGGCCTAAATAATGTAGCACAATATGTCAGTCAGATTCCAGACAGTAGAAAGTGCAAAGCTGGATAAGAAAATTCAAACAAAATAGTAATTCTACCCTACAGCCACTCAGTACTTGTATTGAATTCTTTATTTCAAGCTATACCGATGTAACTTGTCTGGTTTGCAGTTTAGAGTTAAATGGGGAGTAAACTAAGTAATCCTCAAGTTTGGGTCTAGTAGGAGTTTAATTAGGTAATTCAACTTTAGAAATGCTTCAGGGATATTTCTTAGTGGTGGAGAGTAATGGTTACTGCTGGAATAGGAAACTGTAACCAGTTTCCATTCTGTGCAGTTTCTTGACCAGGTTACCACTGCCATCACTTACAGTGAGTAAACCCAAACATAGTAGAATGATCTGACACAATTTAAATAGCAAACTCATATTTGAATTTTTGAAATATCAGACAAAAAAACTTTTACTCTACAGGAGAGGTTGCCCAATGCATAAACACGCAGTCTGAAAACGTCTGCCAAAAACTGAAAACTTCAGTGGATTATACTTACACAGGGCCTTTAGTCTCTCATGACCCATATTAATGTATGCATATATTGTAATGAAACTCGATCCCACTTCAGTGCCATAAGCTGAATATATTTGTTAAATAAAACAAAATATACTGAATTATATGAATTTTGCCAGTCGAACTTTTATCTTGTTGAAGAAGGTGACTGGAATTTTCATGAAAGTGGCATTCAGATGGTATAAAATCTTAGGCAATATGTTCATTTTTACAACTGAAGATTTTGATAAGGTAGATAGTTTAAGCTTTTCCCATTTATTAATGTTACTGACTATATTTGACCAAGTTTTAAGTATATTATTATTGAACATATCTGATTGTGTATGGCTAAAATTTATACCTAAATATTTCAAAGTATATTGCACTTTAACATTAGTAATTTTTTTTATGTCCCAGCGGGTAAATTGGATAAATAATTGACTTCTTAGGATTAATTTCATAGTTAGATATTAGGGAAAACTTATCTATAGATGATAGGATTTTATTTAAATCCATATTGGGATATTAAAAGTAAATATTGAGATTGTCTGCAAAATAATTAAGGTGACATATTTGTATATATGTATATAAGGTGTAGTAGAGTAAGTTATCATTCTATAGGTTGATGTTATACCACTAGTATTGCTTGCAGTTGTAAAATAATGTACAAGAGAACTACTATATGATAAAAGTTCTTGGACTAATCACAATATAAGCATATCCTCGTAGTAATACAAAATTGTAGATTTACCTAATTTGAATGTTAATTAGCAAAGTGTGCAATATCTATTACTTGGTTATGGTATGCATTCTGTAACATCAGCTGTACCACAGGCATATGTCTTGTTTATCTCCTTCTGCATATTTTCTGAAACTATTTAATAAAAAGAAATTTGATAAAAAAAATATACTGAATTATAAACTAACCTAGAGGAGTTATTAGAAAAACTAAGTAATGACAGACTGCTACCCTGAATATAATTCAAGCCAAAAGTTAAACGGCATAAATTCACTTTACATAATAGATGCATAAGGGATTTGCCTTAAAGACTTTTGCTTCAAAAAACATATCCCAAGTCAATTTTGAAACTTTACCAGCACCTTTAATTCAAGCCCTAACATGTGCTTACAAATATCTCTTAAATACTCAAGGCGGTCTGAAAATGGCTATGTACAGGAACATATTTCAGATATTACAGGATATATCAAGGGTCTGTGAAGGAATTTGCAACAATTTGGAAGACTAGAAATAACCTTAAACACAGACTGGTATTTTGTATATTTTTTTTTTCAAATGAGTTAATCTAAAACTTCATCAGTTTGCTTTTTTACTGTACAGTGCAAGTATATTTCTTGGCAGTGCCAAGTAAGATATCAAGAGGGTTTCCTAGCACCTCAGTATTTTATATTTCTGTGCTCTAAATTACTGTAGGCCCACCTTTGTTAGCACCATTAACTTCAGACAACAGCATTCCTTTCTAACTCATTAACCACCTTCATTTTACTACATTACTTATTTTATATAATCCCACTTTAATTTCTCCAAATGCATATGTCTTTTTACATACCCTCAGAGGAATGGACCTCATTCTGAAGTCAGGGTACAATCAGAGTTAATGAAATTAGTTTTGTTTCAGTGTTTGATATTAACCAAGAGTGCTCTTTTCAGCCCAGAAATGCCTCCTCTGTAGTACATACTGAGCGGATTACATGTATTGGCAACATATTTAAGTACAATTGTAAATAATTTTTTTTATTAGTCCTGTTGCTCCTACTACTATTGGAAGTCTATCTTTCTACTACATTGCTCTCATTTCAGCTTGCTTATGTGTCATGCAGTTAATTGGATGTTCCTCCAGTTAATCTAAAATTTCTTGCTCATAGATTTATGGTAATAGAACGCATGGAAGATGCAAGACTTGAGAATACTGAACATCCATAGGTGCTTCTTTATTACGTACCTTAGGTTCATCAGAAAATGTATTTGCATTTCATTTTCACACAGAAGGTTTTTCATCCATGTATAAGCTGAAATCATTCACATACTCTGAGCGTTAATCTTTCTCATGGCAAAAGTAACTTAACCTGTGTTGCAGTAAATTTATAAAAAGATTATAATCATAACTCTAGTGAAACAATGGCTATGAGATCAAAGGGGATATGTTCCCTTTTTGTTTGCATCCCTTTTTTTGATATTCCACTTACCATACTAGCCTTTAGAAAGGTACAGACTTTGTCAGTAATCACTTATGTACACATACACTTGTAGCAGTAGTTACTGTGCCACAGTACTGACTACCTCTTGCAGTGTCACTTGTACAACATCCTCTGTGGATTCTGCAATGAGTATAGCCCAGCAAGGCAGCAGTCCTGTCACCATGTTTTAAAACCATCTTTAGCCTACACTATGCTTTTTGCCTGTACTATGTTTGAACCCTGCAAAGGTAGTATTTTGCAGTTTCCAGGAAAGCACACATCCTAGTATATTTTCATAGCATAGTTGTAAAAATGGTAATTACTCAAAGCATCTAATAATGCACATGCCATCCTTAAATGAACAGGACAAAGCAAACTGCAATTACAGTAGAAATATAGCAGGCTTCGAGCAATGTAGTCTTTGGATTTCATATAATTAGCTAGGTGGTTGCATGGAGAGAAACACAGTCCTGCCTATAATCGTTAGTGATTTTGTGTTTCAGGAAGTTGGGATCAGGACGGTGTGTGTCATATACTGTCATCTAAGCTAAACTTCTCAACTGTCCCTGAGTTCATAGGATGTCCCTGGTTTTGTCACATATTTCTGCTGTCCCTCATTTTTTCTAGTAAATCACTGAGGTTACAGTCACTAATGTCAGTCATTTGAGTTTTATATTTCTTACTGTTCAAAAAATGCTTGTGAATGCAAACTCTGCTGTTCTATTGACTTTGTGAGGGAATTAGAGTAATAAAAAATTGCTCCTGATTTTGGGTCTTTGTCCCCCCGATGCATGCAAACACATTATTTTGGCTTTCTCCATACTCCTTTGGGAAAGAAATTGTGAGGTATGCATCCAATCTCACTTATTCTATTTTTTTTCTTAATTTTCATGCTTTAATATGTTGCCATGATATAAGGATCAGTCCTTGGGATTCTGATGTATTTAAGTCATTCTTTTTGGTCCCTGATTTCTAACTCCTGGCCAACAAGACCTTACCCATTATTTGGTTTGCTTTTATCTCCTGACCCTCTGCTTCCTAGAGAACCAAAAGAGAAAGACTAGAGACAAGGACTGTGTCCATCAATTAAGATGGGAGTTAGATGTGATTTTTTTCATATGCATCTGACACTCGCCATTAGCCAGACAGTGCAGTGTAATGCTTGCAATGTTGGAACAAGAGATTTAACTAGAACTCATGTGCACTCCATGGCAGTCTCATGTTGCCTCAGTGCCACATTGCAAGAGCTGCAGTACTTGGCTTTCACCCCCAGGTGGAGCTCTTGCACAAAGACTCTGCTGCCAAATACCATCCTCTCAGATGGCTATATCAACATCGTTCATTCATATCCATATTTTTTGACCAATTATTTCATTGTTCAGGCCTGCACCTAAAATCATGTTGTACACAGCATAGTTAGGGCAAAATCTCTATAAGTAATGCTGTTGGCTTTTGGAGTCCTACTTTTTTCAGTTTTCATTAATTCATATAGCACAGTAGAGTCAAACAATGGCATCTTTCTATATGGTAGAAAAGTAAGTTCATGGGTTCATAGGTGATTACTAGGCTAATGACCACAGGTGGATCATTTTTAAGTTTAGCCATGCTTCTCAAATGTACTTCCAGTTCTCCATCCATTGCTCCAGGTTATACTTAAATTGTGTTAGGGAAGAACTCATGCTTCACATTGATGAGAAGCCTGTTCCAGAGAAGGGATAATCTCTGACATATATACATGTTCTCCCAACATGTCCAGTTTATGTTGCAAATGACATTTAGCTCACTAGATTTGGTAATTCTGATGTTATTTGCTTTGTGGATGTGCAACAGGTCCATCAGAGTGGAATCAGAGGATATGTTGTAGGCCAGACATAAATCGCCTCTCAGCAGTCTGTAGGAGACAAGAGTACAAGGACAGGTCTTTGAGGTAGTCTATTTAGGAAATGTTGTCTAGACCCTGTTTTCTTTTTTGAGTGGAACCTCTGTGGACACTCCATTTGTTGCATGTGCCTGGTCCGCTGCATTCCAGCTACATACCAAAGGAGGCATTGCACTCAATGATTGGTCTGACGAGGACTGAGTACAGAGGAACAATGACATCCTTGGACTTAGATGCCATACCATTGCTTATAAGTTAGATAACATGGAATAATTTCCTTGCTACCATAGACATATTATGGTCAAAGGCCAGGTTACTGTCTAGATATATTCCCAAGTCTTTGACTACCAGGTCTTTTCATAGGGGTATATCAGCATGGTCGTGTCCAGGGGTAGCTATCTCCCCAAAGGATACTATTATGCATTTCTTAGTAATGAGTTTTATACTGTGACTCTGGCATCAGTTATTAATCTGAGTCAGGCCTTCTTGGAAGGTATTGTGTCTTTGTGGGATTTTGTGACTGTGTCTAGTTTGCAATTATCTGCACACTTAGTCAGCCAGAGACCCTTAATTTTGGTCTTGACTTCAGAGAAGTAGATGTCAAAAAGGAGTAGCCCCAGCACCAAGCCTTGAGGTCCTCTGCTAGAGAATAGCCCTTTTGTGGAGGCAGACTCCCTATCCTAATTTCTTGGGTCCTATCTGTGAGCAGGCAGTCTGTCCAGTGAGTGGTGTAGGAGTTTATAAGTAATTTCATGAGTTTGTCCGCATTGCCCAAGTGGGGGTATTGTGTTAAATGCTATGGTCAGATCAAGGTAGGCATATTATACAGTTTTGCCTTTGTCCATTGCTTTGGTGACCTTTCCAAAGAAGTCCACCAGGTTGAGTAGGCATGATCTGCCCTTGACAAAACCAACTTGGGTTGGCTCCAATGTCAGAAGGTTTCCTTTGTCATTGTTTGTCATTTCCATGATAATTATTTCCATAGCTTTGCATATGAAACTAGTCAGACTTATGGGTCTCAAGTCACCTAAGTCTGTAGATGGCTCGACCTTGTGCAGAGGGATGACAGCTGCAGTCCTCCATTCACTTGGCACAAAGCCTGTCTAGAGGCTTATGGTCTAGAGGTTTATGGTTAAACAGTGATTCTAGTGGTATTGATAAGTCATGTTTCATGCTACTAAGGAGGTATCCTGGGATATTATCAGAGACCATCAATGCAGTATTCTTGGTCATGAAGAGTGCATTGAGGACCTGTTTCCTAGTGATAAGGGAACTATGGTTGACTATTTCCTGGGGTATCTGGGGGGGAGACTGGAGGTAAAACACGAGATATATTTGTTGGCATATAGATTTGCTATATCCCCTAGCTCAGTTTAAGTGGATCCATTTACAATTAGTTTGCCACATTTTTGTGTATTGTCTTTGAGGTTGCAGACATAGCTGAAAAATGCCTTATGATTGTCCTTGGCCTGGGAGGCTATTTTTCTAACAAATTTGGCCTTGTTAGACTTGAGCAGCCCCATAAGTTCTTTAGATTGATAAGGGAGATTTTTACCTTGCTGGGCATTGCACGTACTACTGTTTGCCATGATTTTCTTCCTTTTGTTATACAGTCTATTAATGCTGGATTCCATCAGGGTGGTTTGTTTTTTGAGTTTTTCCTGTGCTTATTTTGGGTAGGTACAGCAGTGTCTGTGTAGCCATTTACATAATTCTACATGGTTTCCATGAACAATTCCACATAGGCAGCAGTGTTCTCAGGGTTTGGGAGGGGGCTTGAAATTTTACTAAGATAAATCCTTAATAGTAGAAAACTGGGGTTCCAGGTTTTATTTTTATTTTAAAGGTGAGAACTTTATAATCCAGCCTGACCACGGAGGACATTGCGCGGGGGGGAGGGGTAACATTCTCCTATGTTTGTAAGGACCAAGTCAAGGGTGGTAAACCCCCCCCCTCCCCCATGACAGGAGTACAGACTAGCTGGTTCAGAGTGTCAGTGTTCAAAAAGTGTAGGAATCTCTGGGCCTGCATATTTGGGGTCATGTGTGATTCCCAGTTTATACTGGGGTAATGAAAGTCATCCATGAATATAGTGTTTGGGTTGAATGGGAGTGTCTCCAGTATGTTTCAGTACGGAGGCGCCAGAAGCTGTTGAAGGCTGAGGGGCAGAACGTGAGAGGGGCACTTAGTGATCTAAAAAGGGCAATTTTTTTAAAACTATTTACTACCACAACATAGGTTAAATATAGAAGTACATTTTAAGTTTAATTAATTTCCCTTTTGGTGCTTGAATTAACATTTCCTGATTGGTCTTGCCTATCCCATGGCTGATAATTGTACATTAACCCTAGTGAGAATAACTGATCATACCATAGATAATTTGAGGGGACCCATGTAAGGGATGCAGCATTTAGGAACTGCCTCTATCCATTAGTGGCATGACGGGCAATCCTGGAGTACATTTTCTATTACTCATCCTAAGATCCAAGTTGCATTTGAATATGGACAGGGATGAGCTTTGTTTTACTTGAATGGATAGTCTGTTCTGGAACAGTGGTAGCCTCTGTGATATATATCCATCTGTCCACAACATTCAGTTTAGATACCTGGACTGAATATTTCTGATGCCATTTGACTTGCTGATGTTCAGTAGGTCCATCAGTATTAGGTCAAAGGATGCCTTGTATGCCAGGCACAGGTCACCTCTAAGCACTCTGTAGGATATCGAGACAGTAATAAATCTTTGAGGTGGTCCATGCAAGACCTACTGTTTAGGATTTTTATCCTTTTAATAAGGTATCTCTGTGGGTATTCCAATTGTTGCATGGGTCTGGACAGATACATGCCAAAGTGTGCATTATACAAAATGACTGACCTTAGAGGGCTTTGTAAAGGGGGACAACACCTCTAGATCTAGTCACAATCAATTTGTTTATAAGGTGTGCAATACAGAAAGACTTTATGACTCTGAGCTCATGTTGGTCAAAAGTTAGGTTACTGTACACACAAGTTCCCAAATGCCAAAGAACTGGGTCAGTTCTCAGGGGGTACTGTCATTTTGACAGTTCCTTGGAGTAGATGACTTCCCAAAAGTTGTTTAGTTTCAATTCCTGATTCTGGCACCTGTTATTGTTTGGGACAAACCTTCCTGCATGATGGTTAAGTAATTTGGGGATTCAATAACTGTTCCTAGCTTGCAGTCATAGTCAGCCAAAGCCCTTCAGCATTTCCTTTTACTTTTGAGATGTATATGCCAAACAGAAAACGTCTCAGCACTGAACCATGGGAGACTCCATTAGTGACTGGTCTCTTTCTAGAGGTAACTTCCCCTATTTTGATCTTCTGCATCCTGTGAGCAAGTTGGCAATCCAGCTAGTGATGTGTTTCCTCCTAGATTATTCATCTTTTATACTACACCTGAGTAGGGGATTGTGTCAAAAGGCTTGGCCAGGTCAACGTAATGTGGTGTGAACTGTTTTACCTTCATCCATTGCTTTGGTGACAAGAATAACGCTTAAAATTTGCACATGATTTTGAGACTTTCACACTTTCTCCCAATTTTTGGCCTAAGAGGTTGAGAGATCAGACCATATGTTTGACTGTCCCTGATTTTGTGTCATAGTTTTGATCTTATTCTCATATGTGATTTTTTGGCAAATTTATGAGGATTGAAAACCTTAAATAATGATAGACGCTTGAGTTTCAGACTTCTAGATTTCATATCCTTCAGAAAATGCAAGCTAATGCAAAACCTGTTATTCTAGCAACAAAGCATATAAGAACAATGTTATATTTAAAATCTGTTCCTGATTCTGGAACTTTTCCTGACCCATTAAGTTTCTGGATTTATCCTTTGAGCTATGAGGTTTTGAATTTAAATAAGAACTGTGAGCAAAAGCTGTTTACCACTTTCAAGCTCGACCTGCTGCATTTTTTTATTTGTTCAGTTAAATAAAAAAGAAGTGCAACAAAAACTGGGCAACTTGAAAAATAACAATAATAATAAATAATCTAACTGAAGGCTTAAGCAGAATAAAAATCACAGAGTATTTTTATTTTTCTTTTAAATAAATTAATGTTTCTGGCAGGACTAAAAATCTAACAAAGCTGGGGCCAACTTGCATTAAGGCAAGGAAGAAAATGTATTAACTTCTGAAAACACAGCAACAGCAAAGTTATTTCAGTTTCTTGCCTGAATTAAGTCTTATTTTATCATCATAATCATCCTTTTACTGTTGCTATTTCATAAATGACTGCCTAGAATGTACCTGGGTGGGCTGCTGCCACTTCAGTTGAGGTCTACAATCCACAGAACTGCACTGACATGTTCAACAATATGACTGTTATTAATTATTAAATAACAGTGAAAACCATAAACTATCAAATGTTGCAACAAAACAACAAAGTGTCAGTTGTAAAAAATAAGTGCTTTCTTTCCTGTAATGTCAAACACAGAATGAATGTGCTTATTATTTTTTTACAACTGACACTTTGTTGTTTCATTCCAACTTCTGATCATTTATGGTAAACAGTGCAAATTACCAGAGCTGGATCATGGCTAAATGGGGCCCAGGACAGGGTAATAAATTGGGACCCCAGAGCAGCCCCTCCTGCAGCAACCCCCTACCACTGCAGCAGCAGCCCCCTTCCTCAGCCACTCCAGTGTTCCATTACTTTGCTTTCTCCTCAGTTACCATAAACACTGTTCAAAACTGTCAGCATGCATACTACTTTTTTCTTATTTACTTGTACAATGATTACAGAAATTGAAATAAAATAACACAGACACTGCACCATTTGCTAAATAAACAATACAGTCCCGCAATGAAAACAGACTTAGCATGAGCAGTAAACTTCTCTGCCCTTGAAACTCACATTCATTGAAAGGGCATGAAAACTCACATTAATTTTGTATCTGGCCAGTGGAGGACTAAACTTACCTCTGGGCTGTTTTCAAACCATAGGCTCCTTACACATTTTTAGGGCCATGCATACACATATGCATTCTTTGATTCACCTTCCTGATTGTATTAAATTATATTCCTTGAATAATACAGCACAGCTTGTTAAAATGTGTTTTAAATGTATAGTTTTGAACAGTTTTCTAGTAAGCAATGAAACAAAATGTATGAACCAATATTGACAAAACTACCCATTTCAGAAAATTTCAACCATAATAGGCCACTCAAACTTCTGTCATTACCATCCACCAATATCAGTAAATATGCAAAATCTCTGCAGAAGTGAAAGTCACCTAAATAATTCCACATTAAAGGGATATGTAACTAATGAAGAGGTTGCTGATAGCAAACAACTTAAATAATTCCACATTCAAGGGATATGTAACTATTGAAGAGATTGCTGCAACTTTATATTTCATTGTTTTATCTACAAATAAAGTTCCTGTTGCCTTTGAAGAATAAATTGCCTATGTTACATTAAAAAATGATAAGCTAGTAATATTGCAATAGGGAATGGATGTCAAGCTGATAACAGGTTCATAGTTACTAGGTAACTCCTCCAAAGGAGGGCATTCACAGGACTGCATCATCCACTCCCTTTAAAGTACAACACAGTACAGTATCAGCGATCCATCTGCATACTGTGGGAGTAGAACCCATAGCCTTCTGCATCAAAAGCAAATATACTTGTTGTGCTACTAACAATGCAAACAGACTTGGCATAAGCAACACTAAACTTCAATTCCTCTGAAGCTCTCAACTCCTTGTAAAATCCACTTGACACTCAACTAAATCTCTCAACTTCGCAGCACAAGAAATCTGGAAAAAGACAAAATTTATTGGGGGGGGGGGCAAAGGCCCAAAACCAGGCACATATTTTAAACATTGCTGTATAATCTTAGAAAAGTTGCTAAAATAAATGTGTTTCCTGAAAGTCGGAAAGACTGGACCTTAAAGGGCTATGATTATTTAGTGAATTCAGTTCTCATTGATTTGCCAGAAAACCACACATTTTAAGAGGAACAGAACAAATGTATGAGCCAAATATTCTGTGAAAATCTGGACAGTTGAGAGCTATGGACTCAACTCCTTGAATCACAAGTGGTGGTATGGGTAGAGAATTCAGGCTTTTGCTTCTTGCATCTAAGGTACAGGGTTTGAGCCTGAGTAACACTAACCAACAGGTATACCTAACTGAGGCATTTACATACACACAGAACTCAACCCAGCAGCAGCATATGTAAACAGAACACGAATTAACCCATGTGAGCAGAAAACAACAAAACTCTCCCTACCTGGAAGTATGTTGGGGAAAAGCTGTGCCTGAAACATACTCTCCTACTTGCTAAGTGTGAACTGTATTTAAATCTGAGGCCAAGCACAATGCTGCCATCACTGTGGAGTTTTTTTTTTTTTTTTTAATTGTTGAAGTTGCCAAGAGGGTCCTATTGCCTATATCGCTTAAGATGGTCTTGCAGCTGTAAAAGTGTGGGGGGAATCCTCCTTCCCCCTCGCCTTGTGGCTCCAGTGCCTTTGTTTAAGCATGTCATATGGGTTTCCTTAGTCATAGAGGGTGACCTATAGCTTGGAAGGATATGGTACGGAACTTTGCCTATGGTAATTTTGACATGGAGAAGCTCAAGCATGTCACATTATTTGAATGGCCATGAGATGTTTGTTTTAATGTAAATTGAGACAACTTCACCTTTTGTCCCTTTCTGTGCAGTACCTGGTCTAAATGTATAATAGAAGACAGTATAGCCCTGCACTGCCAGGGTGTTCTCCATGGCTTTAAAACATGCCTCAGTGACAGCATAGGCATCTACATTCTCCAGGGTAAGAACAGCTTGCAGGGAGTAGAGTTTCTTGTTTAGACTCCTGGCATTGAGCAGTAACACTTTTAGATTTTCTTGAATTGAGATTTAATGCCAGTTTGCTAATACCACAGCTATCAAAACAGAGCTAGACAAGTCTCTCTATAATCATTACATGGTTGCAGGACAGACAGCTGAACATTTATGCTTCAAAAAACAACTATATGTTTTTTTTTATATCAACAAAACAAAGACTCAACCGGGTAAAATACAGCATAATATTATGGTACCTAAATGGTGTTTCTATACAGCTTAAGATACTTAAGGTGCAGTCAAAGCCCATATTAGAAATTGCACTCACAGATGACCTAATAAAGAGAATTAATAAACAATTTAATGTAGTCTAGGAAATGCCCATGTTTCCCTGCTCAGAGGCATGTCTCACATCTGTATGGACCACAGAATAGGTACTATTTCTTCTCTAGAAAATAAACACCCGATCCTTTATTCCATCTCAGCCCAGATATCACTAAAAAGACTTTCAACCAAAACTGTTAATTAGCAAAACTTGTTCCAGAAACATAACAGTAAAATGGTATACTTGAAAAAGCAACTATCTTCCCATAGAAAAGCCGATTAATTGTCATGTGCATAAGCTTTAATATAATACAAGTATTAAATCAAACATATCATAACTAGTCAAACTCAGGCACAGATGGTATTGTCATGATTTAATCCAATAACTTACTCTACAAACAGCAAGTTGCAGACACTATTGTCATGATAATCTAAGCTATGAAACATTAAAGCATGCACATTTCACACTTTACATAATGCGTAACTATTATATTTATAAAGTGCTAATTTGTTATTTGAATCTTTGACTCAAATGTGTATTTTGTCTGCTCTTCCAAAGGATGAGCAGAAATACTTGCAAACTGTGCATTATCTATTTGTTTACATGCTAATGACCTGACTCCATTAGTCAAAAACATCTTTACCTGTGACACCTAAAAAACAACATTAAATGTAAAAACTGGAATGTTGCATGCTGGATGCTGCTGGCTTCCTTTTAGTATGGTGGTGAGCATCTCTACCTGACATGGGACATGAAGCTTTGATTCTCAGATGGGATGCTGTGTATTTTCCTCATTAATCTGAATCACATCTTAATTTTACTTAAAAGTAACCAAGTAAAACAAATATTCAAGGGCAGCTTGCTTATTTATTCATAGAATTCCTTGTATATACTGGAGTTATGGTTAAAAAGGTTACAGATAGCACAGCAACATCACCCCTCAACAAACAGTAAAGCAATATTTTTTTCTCCGTATCTGTCCAATGTTTCTTTATGATTGTGCACACAATTCACTTTAGTTTGGATGCCCTATGAAAGCACCAGTCATTTGTTGCGGTTGCATACCGCATCTGTTAAGCCTGCTTCTTCATTGTTTTCTCCATACGGTATATGGTTCACCAGTGCATTGCATTAATCTGCGGATGATTTTTTTTTCATTCCTGTAAATACTAAGAAGTTAAGTCCAATTGGTAAGGCCATGTAACAGCCCTTAGAGTGATCATCTGCCAGAAAGGCAGACAACGTTTGAATATGTCAAAAGTTGTTTTTGTAAGCGTAGAATTAAAAAAAAAAGTTAATGTGAACCTTGCTAGCTGCAGTAAATTGTTCTGAATGTGCAGAATAAATATTAACTGTTGGCTCAGTACTTTAGTATCTTTCCTTGGGCTGTAACCATCACAGATTCACAACTTGATGATTTGATTTGGAAAAACATCACCCATCCAAAGCAAATGAATGCAATGAATAGTACAATGTACCGCATTCAGTAT